>NW_026701736.1:0-62891 GCF_030435755.1 Ochotona princeps
AGTTTTCACACTCTATGCTTAGTGCCCTTTGAGTGCCTAGGACTGAAATGAAGCTTGGTGAGCATCCCACACAAACCAATGCTCCACATGCGGGTTTCACATGCCACCAACTCCACATTCACAGGCAACTTCAGCGCCACAGCCGCTTTCAGATAGCCCTCAATGCAAAGGCTCTAGACGCAAATATTGGTGTGAGAGCTAATTCAATCAAGGAAACACTGCATGTTGGTGAAGGGCATATTGAAGAAGGATCAGCCGAGTGGTTCTTGTGCGAGAACAACTCCATTTGGCTCACTAACTTCACACACCATCAGGCTTCCAAGCAGCTCTCAAGGAAACTCAGTTTTCACACTCTATGCTTAGTGCCCTTTGAGTGCATTATCTAGGAATGAATCTAGTAGAGCATCCCACACAAACGAATGCTCCACATGCGGGTTTCACATGCCACCAACTCCACATTCACAGGCAACTTCAGCGCCACAGCCGTTTTCAGATAGCCCTCAATGCAAAGGCTCTAGACGCAAATATTGGTGTGAGAGCTAATTCAATCAAGGAAACACTGCATGTTGGTGAAGGGCATATTGAAGAAAGATAACCCGAGTGGTTCTTGTGGGAGAACAACTCCATTTGGCTCACTAACTTCACACACCATCAGGCTTCCAAGCAGCTCTCAAGGAAACTCAGTTTTCACACTCTATGCTTAGTGCCCTTTGTGTGCCTTGGATTGAAATGAAGCTTGGTGAGCATCCCACACAAACGAATGCTCCACATGCGGGTTCCACATGCCACCAACTCCACATTCTCAGGCAACTTCAGCGCCACAGCCATTTTCAGATAGCCCTCAATGCAAAGCCTCTAGATGTAAATATTGGTGTGAGAGCTAATTCAATCAAGGAAACACTGCATGTTGGTGAAGGGCATATTGAAGAAGAATCAGCCGAGTAGTTCTTGTGGGAGAACAACTCCATTTGGCTCACTAACTTCACACACCATCAGGCTTCCAAGCAGCTCTCAAGGAAACTCAGTTTTCACACTCTATGCTTAGTGCCCTTTGAGTGCCTAGGACTGAAATGAATCTTGGTGAGCATCCCACACAAACGAATGCTCCACATGCGGGTTTCACATGCCACCAACTCCACATTCACAGGCAACTTCAGCGCCACAGCCGCTTTCAGATAGCCCTCAATGCAAAGGCTCTAGACGCAAATATTGGTGTGAGAGCTAATTCAATCAAGGAAACACTGCATGTTGGTCAAGGGCATATTGAAGAAGGATCAACCAAGTGATCCTTGTGCGAGAACAACTCCATTTGGCTCACTAACTTCACACACCATCAGGCTTCCAAGCAGCTCTCAAGGAAACTCAGTTTTCACACTCTATGCTTAGTGCCCTTTCACTGCATTATCTTGGAATGAATCTAGTAGAGCATCCCACACAAACGAATGCTCCACATGCGGGTTTCACATGCCACCAACTCCACATTCACAGGCAACTTCAGCGCCACAGCCGTTTTCAGATAGCCCTCAATGCAAAGGCTCTAGACGCAAATATTGGTGTGAGAGCTAATTCAATCAAGGAAACACTGCATGTTGGTGAAGGGCATATTGAAGAAGGATCAGCCGAGTGGTTCTTGTGGGAGAACAACTCCATTTGGCTCACTAACTTCACACACCATCAGGCTTCCAAGCAGCTCTCAAGGAAACTCAGTTTCCACACTCTATGCTTAGTGCCCTTTCACTGCATTATCTAGGAATGAATCTAGTAGAGCATCCCACACAAACGAATGCTCCACATGCGGGTTTCACATGTCACCAACTCCACGTTCACAGGCAACTTCAGCGCCACAGCCGTTTTCAGATAGCCCTCAATGCAAAGGCTCTAGACGCAAATATTGGTGTGAGAGCTAATTCAATCAAGGAAACACTGCATGTTGGTGAAGGGCATATTGAAGAAAGATAACCCGAGTGGTTCTTGTGGGAGAACAACTCCATTTGGCTCACTAACTTCACACACCATCAGGCTTCCAAGCAGCTCTCAAGGAAACTCAGTTTTCACACTCTATGCTTAGTGCCCTTTGTGTGCCTTGGATTGAAATGAATCTAGTAGAGCATCCCACACAAACGAATGCTCCACATGCGGGTTCCACATGCCACCAACTCCACATTCACAGGCAACTTCAGTGCCACAGCCATTTTCAGATAGCCCTGAATGCAAAGGCTCTAGATGTAAATATTGGTGTGAGAGCTAATTCAATCAAGGAAACACTGCATGTTGGTGAAGGGCATATTGAAGAAGAATCAGCCGAGTAGTTCTTGTGGGAGAACAACTCCATTTGGCTCACTAACTTCACACACCATCAGGCTTCCAAGCAGCTCTCAAGGAAACTCAGTTTTCACACTCTATGCTTAGTGCCCTTTGAGTGCCTAGGACTGAAATGAAGCTTGGTGAGCATCCCACACAAACGAATGCTCCACATGCGGGTTTCACATGCCACCAACTCCACATTCACAGGCAACTTCAGCGCCACAGCCGCTTTCAGATAGCCCTCAATGCAAAGGCTCTAGACGCAAATATTGGTGTGAGAGCTAATTCAATCAAGGAAACACTGCATGTTGGTGAAGGGCATATTGAAGAAGGATCAACCAAGTGATCCTTGTGCGAGAACAACTCCATTTGGCTCACTAACTTCACACACCATCAGGCTTCCAAGCAGCTCTCAAGGAAACTCAGTTTTCACACTCTATGCTTAGTGCCCTTTGAGTGCATTATCTAGGAATGAATCTAGTAGAGCATCCCACACAAACGAATGCTCCACATGCGGGTTTCACATGCCACCAACTCCACATTCACAGGCAACTTCAGCGCCACAGCCGTTTTCAGATAGCCCTCAATGCAAAGGCTCTAGACGCAAATATTGGTGTGAGAGCTAATTCAATCAAGGAAACACTGCATGTTGGTGAAGGGCATATTGAAGAAAGATAACCCGAGTGGTTCTTGTGGGAGAACAACTCCATTTGGCTCACTAACTTCACACACCATCAGGCTTCCAAGCAGCTCTCAAGGAAACTCAGTTTTCACACTCTATGCTTAGTGCCCTTTGTGTGCCTTGGATTGAAATGAAGCTTGGTGAGCATCCCACACAAACGAATGCTCCACATGAGGGTTCCACATGCCACCAACTCCACATTCTCAGGCAACTTCAGCGCCACAGCCATTTTCAGATAGCCCTCAATGCAAAGCCTCTAGATGTAAATATTGGTGTGAGAGCTAATTCAATCAAGGAAACACTGCATGTTGGTGAAGGGCATATTGAAGAAGAATCAGCCGAGTAGTTCTTGTGGGAGAACAACTCCATTTGGCTCACTAACTTCACACACCATCAGGCTTCCAAGCAGCTCTCAAGGAAACTCAGTTTTCACACTCTATGCTTAGTGCCCTTTGAGTGCCTAGGACTGAAATGAATCTTGGTGAGCATCCCACACAAACGAATGCTCCACATGCGGGTTTCACATGCCACCAACTCCACATTCACAGGCAACTTCAGCGCCACAGCCGCTTTCAGATAGCCCTCAATGCAAAGGCTCTAGACGCAAATATTGGTGTGAGAGCTAATTCAATCAAGGAAACACTGCATGTTGGTCAAGGGCATATTGAAGAAGGATCAACCAAGTGATCCTTGTGCGAGAACAACTCCATTTGGCTCACTAACTTCACACACCATCAGGCTTCCAAGCAGCTCTCAAGGAAACTCAGTTTTCACACTCTATGCTTAGTGCCCTTTCACTGCATTATCTTGGAATGAATCTAGTAGAGCATCCCACACAAACGAATGCTCCACATGCGGGTTTCACATGCCACCAACTCCACATTCACAGGCAACTTCAGCGCCACAGCCGTTTTCAGATAGCCCTCAATGCAAAGGCTCTAGACGCAAATATTGGTGTGAGAGCTAATTCAATCAAGGAAACACTGCATGTTGGTGAAGGGCATATTGAAGAAGGATCAGCCGAGTGGTTCTTGTGGGAGAACAACTCCATTTGGCTCACTAACTTCACACACCATCAGGCTTCCAAGCAGCTCTCAAGGAAACTCAGTTTTCACACTCTATGCTTAGTGCCCTTTGTGTGCCTTGGATTGAAATGAAGCTTGGTGAGCATCCCACACAAACGAATGCTCCACATGCGGGTTCCACATGCCACCAACTCCACATTCACAGGCAACTTCAGTGCCACAGCCATTTTCAGATAGCCCTCAATGCAAAGGCTCTAGATGTAAATATTGGTGTGAGAGCTAATTCAATCAAGGAAACACTGCATGTTGGTGAAGGGCATATTGAAGAAGAATCAGCCGAGTAGTTCTTGTGGGAGAACAACTCCATTTGGCTCACTAACTTCACACACCATCAGGCTTCCAAGCAGCTCTCAAGGAAACTCAGTTTTCACACTCTATGCTTAGTGCCCTTTGATTGCATTATCTAGAAATGAACCTGGTAGAGCATCCCACACAAACGAATGCTCCACATGCGGGTTTCACATGCCACCAACTCCACATTCACAGGCAACTTCAGCGCCACAGCCATTTTCAGATAGCCCTCAATGCAAAGGCTCTAGACGCAAATATTGGTGTGAGAGCTAATTCAATCAAGGAAACACTGCATGTTGGTGAAGGGCATATTGAAGAAGGATCAGCCGAGTGGTTCTTGTGGGAGAACAACTCCATTTGGCTCACTAACTTCACACACCATCAGGCTTCCAAGCAGCTCTCAAGGAAACTCAGTTTTCACACTCTATGCTTAGTGCCCTTTGAGTGCCTAGGACTGAAATGAAGCTTGGTGAGCATCCCACACAAACGAATGCTCCACATGCGGGTTTCACATGCCACCAACTCCACATTCACAGGCAACTTCAGCGCCACAGCCGTTTTCAGATAGCCCTCAATGCAAAGGCTCTAGACGCAAATATTGGTGTGAGAGCTAATTCAATCAAGGAAACACTGCATGTTGGTGAAGGGCATATTGAAGAAGGATCAGCCGAGTGGTTCTTGTGGGAGAACAACTCCATTTGGCTCACTAACTTCACACACCATCAGGCTTCCAAGCAGCTCTCAAGGAAACTCAGTTTTCACACTCTATGCTTAGTGCCCTTTCACTGCATTATCTAGAAATGAACCTGGTAGAGCATCCCACACAAACGAATGCTCCACATGCGGGTTTCACATGCCACCAACTCCACATTCACAGGCAACTTCAGCGCCACAGCCGTTTTCAGATAGCCCTCAATGCAAAGGCTCTAGACGCAAATATTGGTGTGAGAGCTAATTCAATCAAGGAAACACTGCATGTTGGTGAAGGGCATATTGAAGAAAGATAACCCGAGTGGTTCTTGTGGGAGAACAACTCCATTTGGCTCACTAACTTCACACACCATCAGGCTTCCAAGCAGCTCTCAAGGAAACTCAGTTTTCACACTCTATGCTTAGTGCCCTTTGTGTGCCTTGGATTGAAATGAAGCTTGGTGAGCATCCCACACAAACGAATGCTCCACATGCGGGTTCCACATGCCACCAACTCCACATTCTCAGGCAACTTCAGCGCCACAGCCATTTTCAGATAGCCCTCAATGCAAAGCCTCTAGATGTAAATATTGGTGTGAGAGCTAATTCAATCAAGGAAACACTGCATGTTGGTGAAGGGCATATTGAAGAAGAATCAGCCGAGTAGTTCTTGTGGGAGAACAACTCCATTTGGCTCACTAACTTCACACACCATCAGGCTTCCAAGCAGCTCTCAAGGAAACTCAGTTTTCACACTCTATGCTTAGTGCCCTTTGAGTGCCTAGGGCTGAAATGAATCTTGGTGAGCATCCCACACAAACGAATGCTCCACATGCGGGTTTCACATGCCACCAACTCCACATTCACAGGCAACTTCAGCGCCACAGCCGCTTTCAGATAGCCCTCAATGCAAAGGCTCTAGACGCAAATATTGGTGTGAGAGCTAATTCAATCAAGGAAACACTGCATGTTGGTCAAGGGCATATTGAAGAAGGATCAACCAAGTGATCCTTGTGCGAGAACAACTCCATTTGGCTCACTAACTTCACACACCATCAGGCTTCCAAGCAGCTCTCAAGGAAACTCAGTTTTCACACTCTATGCTTAGTGCCCTTTCACTGCATTATCTTGGAATGAATCTAGTAGAGCATCCCACACAAACGAATGCTCCACATGCGGGTTTCACATGCCACCAACTCCACATTCACAGGCAACTTCAGCGCCACAGCCGTTTTCAGATAGCCCTCAATGCAAAGGCTCTAGACGCAAATATTGGTGTGAGAGCTAATTCAATCAAGGAAACACTGCATGTTGGTGAAGGGCATATTGAAGAAGGATCAGCCGAGTGGTTCTTGTGGGAGAACAACTCCATTTGGCTCACTAACTTCACACACCATCAGGCTTCCAAGCAGCTCTCAAGGAAACTCAGTTTTCACACTCTATGCTTAGTGCCCTTTGTGTGCCTTGGATTGAAATGAAGCTTGGTGAGCATCCCACACAAACGAATGCTCCACATGCGGGTTTCACATGCCACCAACTCCACATTCACAGGCAACTTCAGTGCCACAGCCATTTTCAGATAGCCCTCAATGCAAAGGCTCTAGATGTAAATATTGGTGTGAGAGCTAATTCAATCAAGGAAACACTGCATGTTGGTGAAGGGCATATTGAAGAAGAATCAGCCGAGTAGTTCTTGTGGGAGAACAACTCCATTTGGCTCACTAACTTCACACACCATCAGGCTTCCAAGCAGCTCTCAAGGAAACTCAGTTTTCACACTCTATGCTTAGTGCCCTTTGATTGCATTATCTAGAAATGAACCTGGTAGAGCATCCCACACAAACGAATGCTCCACATGCGGGTTTCACATGCCACCAACTCCACATTCACAGGCAACTTCAGCGCCACAGCCATTTTCAGATAGCCCTCAATGCAAAGGCTCTAGACGCAAATATTGGTGTGAGAGCTAATTCAATCAAGGAAACACTGCATGTTGGTGAAGGGCATATTGAAGAAGGATCAGCCGAGTGGTTCTTGTGGGAGAACAACTCCATTTGGCTCACTAACTTCACACACCATCAGGCTTCCAAGCAGCTCTCAAGGAAACTCAGTTTTCACACTCTATGCTTAGTGCCCTTTGAGTGCCTAGGACTGAAATGAAGCTTGGTGAGCATCCCACACAAACGAATGCTCCACATGCGGGTTTCACATGCCACCAACTCCACATTCACAGGCAACTTCAGCGCCACAGCCGTTTTCAGATAGCCCTCAATGCAAAGGCTCTAGACGCAAATATTGGTGTGAGAGCTAATTCAATCAAGGAAACACTGCATGTTGGTGAAGGGCATATTGAAGAAGGATCAGCCGAGTGGTTCTTGTGGGAGAACAACTCCATTTGGCTCACTAACTTCACACACCATCAGGCTTCCAAGCAGCTCTCAAGGAAACTCAGTTTTCACACTCTATGCTTAGTGCCCTTTCACTGCATTATCTAGAAATGAACCTGGTAGAGCATCCCACACAAACGAATGCTCCACATGCGGGTTTCACATGCCACCAACTCCACATTCACAGGCAACTTCAGCGCCACAGCCGTTTTCAGATAGCCCTCAATGCAAAGGCTCTAGACGCAAATATTGGTGTGAGAGCTAATTCAATCAAGGAAACACTGCATGTTGGTGAAGGGCATATTGAAGAAGGATCAGCCGAGTGGTTCTTGTGCGAGAACAACTCCATTTGGCTCACTAACTTCACACACCATCAGGCTTCCTAGCAGCTCTCAAGGAAACTCAGTTTTCACACTCTATGCTTAGTGCCCTTTGAGTGCATTATCTAGGAATGAACCTGGTAGAGCATCCCACACAAACGAATGCTCCACATGCGGGTTTCACATGCCACCAACTCCACATTCACAGGCAACTTCAGCGCCACAGCCATTTTCAGATAGCCCTCAATGCAAAGGCTCTAGACGCAAATATTGGTGTGAGAGCTAATTCAATCAAGGAAACACTGCATGTTGGTGAAGGGCATATTGAAGAAGGATCAACCAAGTGATCCTTGTGCGAGAACAACTCCATTTGGCTCACTAACTTCACACACCATCAGGCTTCCAAGCAGCTCTCAAGGAAACTCAGTTTCCACACTCTATGCTTAGTGCCCTTTCACTGCATTATCTAGGAATGAATCTAGTAGAGCATCCCACACAAACGAATGCTCCACATGCGGGTTTCACATGTCACCAACTCCACATTCACAGGCAACTTCAGCGCCACAGCCGTTTTCAGATAGCCCTCAATGCAAAGGCTCTAGACGCAAATATTGGTGTGAGAGCTAATTCAATCAAGGAAACACTGCATGTTGGTGAAGGGCATATTGAAGAAGGATCAGCCGAGTGGTTCTTGTGGGAGAACAACTCCATTTGGCTCACTAACTTCACACACCATCAGGCTTCCAAGCAGCTCTCAAGGAAACTCAGTTTTCACACTCTATGCTTAGTGCCCTTTGTGTGCCTTGGATTGAAATGAAGCTTGGTGAGCATCCCACACAAACGAATGCTCCACATGCGGGTTCCACATGCCACCAACTCCACATTCTCAGGCAACTTCAGCGCCACAGCCATTTTCAGATAGCCCTCAATGCAAAGCCTCTAGTTGTAAATATTGGTGTGAGAGCTAATTCAATCAAGGAAACACTGCATGTTGGTGAAGGGCATATTGAAGAAGAATCAGCCGTGTAGTTCTTGTGGGAGAACAACTCCATTTGGCTCACTAACTTCACACACCATCAGGCTTCCAAGCAGCTCTCAAGGAAACTCAGTTTTCACACTCTATGCTTAGTGCCCTTTGAGTGCCTAGGACTGAAATGAAGCTTGGTGAGCATCCCACACAAACGAATGCTCCACATGCGGGTTTCACATGCCACCAACTCCACATTCACAGGCAACTTCAGCGCCACAGCCGCTTTCAGATAGCCCTCAATGCAAAGGCTCTAGACGCAAATATTGGTGTGAGAGCTAATTCAATCAAGGAAACACTGCATGTTGGTGAAGGGCATATTGAAGAAGGATCAACCAAGTGATCCTTGTGCGAGAACAACTCCATTTGGCTCACTAACTTCACACACCATCAGGCTTCCAAGCAGCTCTCAAGGAAACTCAGTTTTCACACTCTATGCTTAGTGCCCTTTCACTGCATTATCTAGGAATGAATCTAGTAGAGCATCCCACACAAACGAATGCTCCACATGCGGGTTTCACATGCCACCAACTCCACATTCACAGGCAACTTCAGCGCCACAGCCGTTTTCAGATAGCCCTCAATGCAAAGGCTCTAGACGCAAATATTGGTGTGAGAGCTAATTCAATCAAGGAAACACTGCATGTTGGTGAAGGGCATATTGAAGAAGGATCAGCCGAGTGGTTCTTGTGGGAGAACAACTCCATTTGGCTCACTAACTTCACACACCATCAGGCTTCCAAGCAGCTCTCAAGGAAACTCAGTTTTCACACTCTATGCTTAGTGCACTTTGAGTGCATTATCTAGGAATGAACCTGGTAGAGCATCCCACACAAACGAATGCTCCACATGCGGGTTTCACATGCCACCAACTCCACATTCACAGGCAACTTCAGCGCCACAGCCATTTTCAGATAGCCCTCAATGCAAAGGCTCTAGACGCAAATATTGGTGTGAGAGCTAATTCAATCAAGGAAACACTGCATGTTGGTGAAGGGCATATTGAAGAAGGATCAGCCGAGTGGTTCTTGTGGGAGAACAACTCCATTTGGCTCACTAACTTCACACACCATCAGGCTTCCAAGCAGCTCTCAAGGAAACTCAGTTTTCACACTCTAGGCTTAGTGCCCTTTGAGTGCCTAGGACTGAAATGAAGCTTGGTGAGCATCCCACACAAACGAATGCTCCACATGCGGGTTTCACATGCCACCAACTCCACATTCACAGGCAACTTCAGCGCCACAGCCGTTTTCAGATAGCCCTCAATGCAAAGGCTCTAGACGCAAATATTGGTGTGAGAGCTAATTCAATCAAGGAAACACTGCATGTTGGTGAAGGGCATATTGAAGAAGGATCAGCCGAGTGGTTCTTGTGGGAGAACAACTCCATTTGGCTCACTAACTTCACACACCATCAGGCTTCCAAGCAGCTCTCAAGGAAACTCAGTTTTCACACTCTATGCTTAGTGCCCTTTGAGTGCCAAGGACTGAAATGAAGCTTGGTGAGCATCCCACACAAACGAATGCTCCACATGCGGGTTTCACATGCCACCAACTCCACATTCACAGGCAACTTCAGCGCCACAGCCGTTTTCAGATAGCCCTCAATGCAAAGGCTCTAGACGCAAATATTGGTGTGAGAGCTAATTCAATCAAGGAAACACTGCATGTTGGTGAAGGGCATATTGAAGAAGGATCAACCAAGTGATCCTTGTGCGAGAACAACTCCATTTGGCTCACTAACTTCACACACCATCAGGCTTCCAAGCAGCTCTCAAGGAAACTCAGTTTTCACACTCTATGCTTAGTGCCCTTTGAGTGGCTAGGACTGAAATGAATCTTGGTGAGGAACCCACACAAACGAATGCTCCACATGCGGGTTCCACATGCCACCAACTCAACATTCTCAGGCAACTTCAGCGCCACAGCCATTTTCAGATAGCCCTCAATGCAAAGGCTCTAGACGCAAATATTGGTGTGAGAGCTAATTCAATCAAGGAAACACTGCATGTTGGTGAAGGGCATATTGAAGAAGGATCAGCCGAGTGGTTCTTGTGGGAGAACAACTCCATTTGGCTCACTAACTTCACACACCATCAGGCTTCCAAGCAGCTCTCAAGGAAACTCAGTTTTCACACTCTATGCTTAGTGCCCTTTGTGTGCCTAGGACTGAAATGAAGCTTGGTGAGCATCCCACACAAACGAATGCTCCACATGCGGGTTTCACATGCCACCAACTCCACATTCACAGGCAACTTCAGCGCCACAGCCATTTTCAGATAGCCCTCAATGCAAAGTCTCTAGACGCAAATATTGGTGTGAGAGCTAATTCAATCAAGGAAACACTGCATGTTGGTGAAGGGCATATTGAAGAAGGATCAGCCGAGTGGTTCTTGTGGGAGAACAACTCCATTTGGCTCACTAACTTCACACACCATCAGGCTTCCAAGCAGCTCTCAAGGAAACTCAGTTTTCACACTCTATGCTTAGTGCCCTTTGAGTGCCTAGGACTGAAATGAAGCTTGGTGAGCATCCCACACAAACGAATGCTCCACATGCGGGTTTCACATGCCACCAACTCCACATTCACAGGCAACTTCAGCGCCACAGCCATTTTCAGATAGCCCTCAATGCAAAGGCTCTAGACGCAAACATTGGTGTGAGAGCTAATTCAATCAAGGAAACACTGCATGTTGGTGAAGGGCATATTGAAGAAGGATCAGCCGAGTGGTTCTTGTGGGAGAACAACTCCATTTGGCTCACTAACTTCACACACCATCAGGCTTCCAAGCAGCTCTCAAGGAAACTCAGTTTTCACACTCTATGCTTAGTGCCCTTTGAGTGCATTATCTAGGAATGAACCTGGTAGAGCATCCCACACAAACGAATGCTCCACATGCGGGTTTCACATGCCACCAACTCCACATTCACAGGCAACTTCAGCGCCACAGCCGTTTTCAGATAGCCCTCAATGCAAAGGCTCTAGACGCAAATATTGGTGTGAGAGCTAATTCAATCAAGGAAACACTGCATGTTGGTGAATGGCATATTGAAGAAGGATCAGCCGAGTGGTTCTTGTGGGAGAACAACTCCATCTGGCTCACTAACTTCACACACCATCAGGCTTCCAAGCAGCTCTCAAGGAAACTCAGTTTTCACACTCTATGCTTAGTGCCCTTTGGGTGCCTAGGACTGAAATGAAGCTTGGTGAGCATCCCACACAAACGAATACTCCACATGCGGGTTTCACATGCCACCAACTCCACATTTTCAAGCAACTTCTGCGCCACAGCCGTTTTCAGATAGCCCTCAATGCAAAGGCTCTAGACGCAAATATTGGTGTGAGAGCTAATTCAATCAAGGAAACACTGCATGTTGGTGAAGGGCATATTGAAGAAGAATCAGCCGAGTGGTTCTTGTGGGAGAACAACTCCATTTGGCTCACTAACTTCACACACCATCAGGCTTCCAAGCAGCTCTCAAGGAAACTCAGTTTTCACATTCTATGCTTAGTGCTCTTTGAGTGCATCATCTAGGAATGAACCTGGTAGAGCATCCCACACAAACGAATGCTCCACATGCGGGTTTCACATGCCACCAACTCCACATTCTCAGGCAACTTCAGTGCCACAACCATTTTCAGATAGCCCTCAATGCAAAGGCTCTAGACGCAAATATTGGTGTGAGAGCTAATTCAATCAAGGAAACACTGCATGTTGGTGAAGGGCATATTGAAGAAGGATCAGCCGAGTGGTTTTTGTGGGAGAACAACTCCATTTGGCTCACTAACTTCACACACCATCAGGCTTCCAAGCAGCTCTCAAGGAAACTCAGTTTTCACACTCTAGGCTTAGTGCCCTTTGAGTGCATTATCTAGGAATGAACCTGGTAGAGCATCCCACACAAACGAATGCTCCACATGCGGGTTTCACATGCCACCAACTCCACATTCACAGGCAACTTCAGCTCCACAGCCGTTTTCAGATAGCCCTCAATGCAAAGGCTCTAGACGCAAATATTGGTGTGAGAGCTAATTCAATCAAGGAAACACTGCATGTTGGTGAAGGGCATATTGAAGAAGGATCAGCCGAGTGGTTCTTGTGGAAGAACAACTCCATTTGGCTCACTAACTTCACACACCATCAGGCTTCCAAGCAGCTCTCAAGGAAACTCAGTTTTCACACTCTATGCTTAGTGCCCTTTGAGTGGCTAGGACTGAAATGAATCTTGGTGAGCAACCCACACAAACGAATGCTCCACATGCGGGTTCCACATGCCACCAACTCAACATTCTCAGGCAACTTCAGCGCCACAGCCATTTTCAGATAGCTCTCAATGCAAAGGCTCTAGACGCAAATATTGGTGTGAGAGCTAATTCAATCAAGGAAACACTGCATGTTGGTGAAGGGCATATTGAAGAAGGATCAGCCGAGTGGTTCTTGTGGGAGAACAACTCCATTTGGCTCACTAACTTCACACACCATCAGGCTTCCAAGCAGCTCTCAAGGAAACTCAGTTTTCACACTCTATGCTTAGTGCCCTTTGAGTGCATTATCTAGGAATGAACCTGGTAGAGCATCCCACACAAACGAATGCTCCACATGCGGGTTTCACATGCCACCAACTCCACATTCACAGGCAACTTCAGCGCCACAGCCGTTTTCAGATAGCCCTCAATGCAAAGGCTCTAGACGCAAATATTGGTGTGAGAGCTAATTCAATCAAGGAAACACTGCATGTTGGTGAATGGCATATTGAAGAAGGATCAGCCGAGTGGTTCTTGTGGGAGAACAACTCCATCTGGCTCACTAACTTCACACACCATCAGGCTTCCAAGCAGCTCTCAAGGAAACTCAGTTTTCACACTCTATGCTTAGTGCCCTTTGGGTGCCTAGGACTGAAATGAAGCTTGGTGAGCATCCCACACAAACGAATACTCCACATGCGGGTTTCACATGCCACCAACTCCACATTTTCAAGCAACTTCTGCGCCACAGCCGTTTTCAGATAGCCCTCAATGCAAAGGCTCTAGACGCAAATATTGGTGTGAGAGCTAATTCAATCAAGGAAACACTGCATGTTGGTGAAGGGCATATTGAAGAAGAATCAGCCGAGTGGTTCTTGTGGGAGAACAACTCCATTTGGCTCACTAACTTCACACACCATCAGGCTTCCAAGCAGCTCTCAAGGAAACTCAGTTTTCACATTCTATGCTTAGTGCTCTTTGAGTGCATCATCTAGGAATGAACCTGGTAGAGCATCCCACACAAACGAATGCTCCACATGCGGGTTTCACATGCCACCAACTCCACATTCTCAGGCAACTTCAGTGCCACAACCATTTTCAGATAGCCCTCAATGCAAAGGCTCTAGACGCAAATATTGGTGTGAGAGCTAATTCAATCAAGGAAACACTGCATGTTGGTGAAGGGCATATTGAAGAAGGATCAGCCGAGTGGTTCTTGTGGGAGAACAACTCCATTTGGCTCACTAACTTCACACACCATCAGGCTTCCAAGCAGCTCTCAAGGAAACTCAGTTTTCACACTCTAGGCTTAGTGCCCTTTGAGTGCATTATCTAGGAATGAACCTGGTAGAGCATCCCACACAAACGAATGCTCCACATGCGGGTTTCACATGCCACCAACTCCACATTCACAGGCAACTTCAGCTCCACAGCCGTTTTCAGATAGCCCTCAATGCAAAGGCTCTAGACGCAAATATTGGTGTGAGAGCTAATTCAATCAAGGAAACACTGCATGTTGGTGAAGGGCATATTGAAGAAGGATCAGCCGAGTGGTTCTTGTGGAAGAACAACTCCATTTGGCTCACTAACTTCACACACCATCAGGCTTCCAAGCAGCTCTCAAGGAAACTCAGTTTTCACACTCTATGCTTAGTGCCCTTTGAGTGGCTAGGACTGAAATGAATCTTGGTGAGCAACCCACACAAACGAATGCTCCACATGCGGGTTCCACATGCCACCAACTCAACATTCTCAGGCAACTTCAGCGCCACAGCCATTTTCAGATAGCCCTCAATGCAAAGGCTCTAGACGCAAATATTGGTGTGAGAGCTAATTCAATCAAGGAAACACTGCATGTTGGTGAAGGGCATATTGAAGAAGGATCAGCCAAGTGGTTCTTGTGGGAGAACAACTCCATTTGGCTCACTAACTTCACACACCATCAGGCTTCCAAGCAGCTCTCAAGGAAACTCAGTTTTCACACTCTATGCTTAGTGCCCTTTGAGTGCATTATCTAGGAATGAACCTGGTAGAGCATCCCACACAAACGAATGCTCCACATGCGGGTTTCACATGCCACCAACTCCACATTCACAGGCAACTTCAGTGCCACAGCCATTTTCAGATAGCCCTCAATGCAAAGGCTCTAGACGCAAATATTGGTGTGAGAGCTAATTCAATCAAGGAAACACTGCATGTTGGTGAAGGGCATATTGAAGAAGGATCAGCCGAGTGGTTCTTGTGGGAGAACAACTCCATTTGGCTCACTAACTTCACACACCATCAGGCTTCCAAGCAGCTCTCAAGGAAACTCAGTTTTCACACTCTATGCTTAGTGCCCTTTGTGTGCCTAGGACTGAAATGAAGCTTGGTGAGCATCCCACACAAACGAATGCTCCACATGCGGGTTTCACATGCCACCAACTCCACATTCACAGGCAACCTCAGCGCCACAGCCATTTTCAGATAGCCCTCAATGCAAAGTCTCTAGACGCAAATATTGGTGTGAGAGCTAATTCAATCAAGGAAACACTGCATGTTGGTGAAGGGCATATTGAAGAAGGATCAGCCGAGTGGTTCTTGTGGGAGAACAACTCCATTTGGCTCACTAACTTCACACACCATCAGGCTTCCAAGCAGCTCTCAAGGAAACTCAGTTTTCACACTCTATGCTTAGTGCCCTTTGAGTGCCTAGGACTGAAATGAAGCTTGGTGAGCATCCACACAAACGAATGCTCCACATGCGGGTTTCACATGCCACCAACTCCACATTCTCAGGCAACTTCAGTGCCACAGCCATTTTCAGATAGCCCTCAATGCAAAGGCTCTAGACGCAAATATTGGTGTGAGAGCTAATTCAATCAAGGAAACACTGCATGTTGGTGAAGGGCATATTGAAGAAGGATCAGCCGAGTGGTTCTTTTGGGAGAACAACTCCATTTGGCTCACTAACTTCACACACCATCAGGCTTCCAAGCAGCTCTCAAGGAAACTCAGTTTTCACACTCTAGGCTTAGTGCCCTTTGAGTGCATTATCTAGGAATGAACCTGGTAGAGCATCCCACACAAACGAATGCTCCACATGCGGGTTTCACATGCCACCAACTCCACATTCTCAGGCAACTTCAGTGCCACAACCATTTTCAGATAGCCCTCAATGCAAAGGCTCTAGACGCAAATATTGGTGTGAGAGCTAATTCAATCAAGGAAACACTGCATGTTGGTGAAGGGCATATTGAAGAAGGATCAGCCGAGTGGTTCTTGTGGGAGAACAACTCCATTTGGCTCACTAACTTCACACACCATCAGGCTTCCAAGCAGCTCTCAAGGAAACTCAGTTTTCACACTCTAGGCTTAGTGCCCTTTGAGTGCATTATCTAGGAATGAACCTGGTAGAGCATCCCACACAAACGAATGCTCCACATGCGGGTTTCACATGCCACCAACTCGACATTCACAGGCAACTTCAGCTCCACAGCCGTTTTCAGATAGCCCTCAATGCAAAGGCTCTAGACGCAAATATTGGTGTGAGAGCTAATTCAATCAAGGAAACACTGCATGTTGGTGAAGGGCATATTGAAGAAGGATCAGCCGAGTGGTTCTTGTGGAAGAACAACTCCATTTGGCTCACTAACTTCACACACCATCAGGCTTCCAAGCAGCTCTCAAGGAAACTCAGTTTTCACACTCTATGCTTAGTGCCCTTTGAGTGGCTAGGACTGAAATGAATCTTGGTGAGCAACCCACACAAACGAATGCTCCACATGCGGGTTCCACATGCCACCAACTCAACATTCTCAGGCAACTTCAGCGCCACAGCCATTTTCAGATAGCCCTCAATGCAAAGGCTCTAGACGCAAATATTGGTGTGAGAGCTAATTCAATCAAGGAAACACTGCATGTTGGTGAAGGGCATATTGAAGAAGGATCAGCCGAGTGGTTCTTGTGGGAGAACAACTCCATTTGGCTCACTAACTTCACACACCATCAGGCTTCCAAGCAGCTCTCAAGGAAACTCAGTTTTCACACTCTATGCTTAGTGCCCTTTGAGTGCATTATCTAGGAATGAACCTGGTAGAGCATCCCACACAAACGAATGCTCCACATGCGGGTTTCACATGCCACCAACTCCACATTCACAGGCAACTTCAGTGCCACAGCCATTTTCAGATAGCCCTCAATGCAAAGGCTCTAGACGCAAATATTGGTGTGAGAGCTAATTCAATCAAGGAAACACTGCATGTTGGTGAAGGGCATATTGAAGAAGGATCAGCCGAGTGGTTCTTGTGGGAGAACAACTCCATTTGGCTCACTAACTTCACACACCATCAGGCTTCCAAGCAGCTCTCAAGGAAACTCAGTTTTCACACTCTATGCTTAGTGCCCTTTGTGTGCCTAGGACTGAAATGAAGCTTGGTGAGCATCCCACACAAACGAATGCTCCACATGCGGGTTTCACATGCCACCAACTCCACATTCACAGGCAACTTCAGCGCCACAGCCATTTTCAGATAGCCCTCAATGCAAAGTCTCTAGACGCAAATATTGGTGTGAGAGCTAATTCAATCAAGGAAACACTGCATGTTGGTGAAGGGCATATTGAAGAAGGATCAGCCGAGTGGTTCTTGTGGGAGAACAACTCCATTTGGCTCACTAACTTCACACACCATCAGGCTTCCAAGCAGCTCTCAAGGAAACTCAGTTTTCACACTCTATGCTTAGTGCCCTTTGAGTGCCTAGGACTGAAATGAAGCTTGGTGAGCATCCCACACAAACGAATGCTCCACATGCGGGTTTCACATGCCACCAACTCCACATTCACAGGCAACTTCAGCGCCACAGCCATTTTCAGATAGCCCTCAATGCAAAGGCTCTAGACGCAAACATTGGTGTGAGAGCTAATTCAATCAAGGAAACACTGCATGTTGGTGAAGGGCATATTGAAGAAGGATCAGCCGAGTGGTTCTTGTGGGAGAACAACTCCATTTGGCTCACTAACTTCACACACCATCAGGCTTCCAAGCAGCTCTCAAGGAAACTCAGTTTTCACACTCTATGCTTAGTGCCCTTTGAGTGCATTATCTAGGAATGAACCTGGTAGAGCATCCCACACAAACGAATGCTCCACATGCGGGTTTCACATGCCACCAACTCCACATTCACAGGCAACTTCAGCGCCACAGCCGTTTTCAGATAGCCCTCAATGCAAAGGCTCTAGACGCAAATATTGGTGTGAGAGCTAATTCAATCAAGGAAACACTGCATGTTGGTGAAGGGCATATTGAAGAAGGATCATCCAAGTGATCCTTGTGCGAGAACAACTCCATTTGGCTCACTAACTTCACACACCATCAGGCTTCCAAGCAGCTCTCAAGGAAACTCAGTTTTCACACTCTATGCTTAGTGCCCTTTGAGTGCATTATCTAGGAATGAACCTGGTAGAGCATCCCACACAAACGAATGCTCCACATGCGGGTTTCACATGCCACCAACTCCACATTCACAGGCAACTTCAGCGCCACTGCCGTTTTCAGATAGCCCTCAATGCAAAGGCTCTAGACGCAAATATTGGTGTGAGAGCTAATTCAATCAAGGAAACACTGCATGTTGGTGAAGGGCATATTGAAGAAGGATCAGCCGAGTGGTTCTTGTGGGAGAACAACTCCATTTGGCTCACTAACTTCACACACCATCAGGCTTCCAAGCAGCTCTCAAGGAAACTCAGTTTTCACACTATATGCTTAGTGCCCTTTGTGTGCCTAGGACTGAAATGAAGCTTGGTGAGCATCCCACACAAACGAATGCTCCACATGCGGGTTTCACATGCCACCAACTCCACATTCACAGGCAACTTCAGCGCCACAGCCGTTTTCAGATAGCCCTCAATGAAAAGGCTCCAGACGCAAATATTGGTGTGAGAGCTAATTCAATCAAGGAAACACTGCATGTTGGTGAAGGGCATATTGAAGAAGGATCAGCCGAGTGGTTCTTGTGGGAGAACAACTCCATTTGGCTCACTAACTTCACACACCATCAGGCTTCCAAGCAGCTCTCAAGGAAACTCAGTTTTCACACTATATGCTTAGTGCCCTTTGAGTGCCTAGGACTGAAATGAAGCTTGGTGAGCATCCCACACAAACGAATGCTCCACATGCGGGTTTCACATGCCACCAACTCCACATTCACAGGCAACTTCAGCGCCACAGCCGTTTTCAGATAGCCCTCAATGCAAAGGCTCTAGATGCAAATATTGGTGTGAGAGCTAATTCAATCAAGGAAACACTGCATGTTGGTGAAGGGCATATTGAAGAAGGATCAGCCGAGTGGTTCTTGTGGGAGAACAACTCCATTTGGCTCACTAACTTCACACACCATCAGGCTTCCAAGCAGCTCTCAAGGAAACTCAGTTTTCACACTCTATGCTTAGTGCCCTTTGGGTGCCTAGGACTGAAATGAAGCTTGGTGAGCATCCCACACAAACGAATGCTCCACATGCGGGTTCCACATGCCACCAACTCAACATTCTCAGGCAACTTCAGCGCCACAGCCATTTTCAGATAGCCCTCAATGCAAAGGCTCTAGACGCAAATATTGGTGTGAGAGCTAATTCAATCAAGGAAACACTGCATGTTGCTGAAGGGCATATTGAAGAAGGATCAGCCGAGTGGTTCTTGTGGGAGAACAACTCCATTTGGCTAACTAACTTCACACACCATCAGGCTTCCAAGCAGCTCTCAAGGAAACTCAGTTTTCACAATCTATGCTTAGTGCCCTTTGAGTGCATTATCTAGGAATGAACCTGGTAGAGCATCCCACACAAACGAATGCTCCACATGCGGGTTTCACATGCCACCAACTCCACATTCACAGGCAACTTCAGCGCCACAGCCGTTTTCAGATAGCCCTCAATGCAAAGGCTCTAGACGCAAATATTGGTGTGAGAGCTAATTCAATCAAGGAAACACTGCATGTTGGTGAAGGGCATATTGAAGAAGGATCAGCCGAGTGGTTCTTGTGGGAGAACAACTCCATTTGGCTCACTAACTTCACACACCATCAGGCTTCCAAGCAGCTCTCAAGGAAACTCAGTTTTCACACTCTATGCTTAGTGCCCTTTGAGTATATTATCTAGGAATGAACCTGGTAGAGCATCCCACACAAACGAATGCTCCACATGCGGGTTTCACATGCCACCAACTCCACATTCACAGGTAACTTCAGCGCCTCAGCCGCTTTCAGATAGCCCTCAATGCAAAGGCTCTAGACGCAAATATTGGTGTGAGAGCTAATTCAATCAAGGAAACACTGCATGTTGGTGAAGGGCATATTGAAGAAGGATCAGCCGAGTGGTTCTTGTGGGAGAACAACTCCATTTGGCTCACTAACTTCACACACCATCAGGCTTCCAAGCAGCTCTCAAGGAAACTCAGTTTTCACACTCTATGCTTAGTGCCCTTTGAGTGCATTATCTAGGAATGAACCTGGTAGAGCATCCCACACAAACGAATGCTCCACATGCGGGTTCCACATGCCACCAACTCCACATTCACAGGCAACTTCAGCGCCACAGCCGTTTTCAGATAGCCCTCAATGCAAAGGCTCCAGACGCAAATATTGGTGTGAGACCTAATTCAATCAAGGAAACACTGCATGTTGGTGAAGGGCATATTGAAGAAGGATCAGCCGAGTGGTTCTTGTGGGAGAACAACTCCATTTGGCTCACTAACTTCACACACCATCAGGCTTCCAAGCAGCTCTCAAGGAAACTCAGTTTTCACACTCTATGCTTAGTGCCCTTTGAGTGCCTAGGACTGAAATGAAGCTTGGTGAGCATCCCACACAAACGAATGCTCCACATGCGGGTTTCACATGCCACCAACTCCACATTCACAGGCAACTTCAGCGCCACAGCCATTTTCAGATAGCCCTCAATGCAAAGTCTCTAGACGCAAATATTGGTGTGAGAGCTAATTCAATCAAGGAAACACTGCATGTTGGTGAAGGGCATATTGAAGAAGGATCAGCCGAGTGGTTCTTGTGGGAGAACAACTCCATTTGGCTCACTAACTTCACACACCATCAGGCTTCCAAGCAGCTCTCAAGGAAACTCAGTTTTCACACTCTATGCTTAGTGCCCTTTGAGTGCATTATCTAGGAATGAACCTGGTAGAGCATCCCACACAAACGAATGCTCCACATGCGGGTTTCACATGCCACCAACTCCACATTCACAGGCAACTTCAGCGCCACAGCCGTTTTCAGATAGCCCTCAATGCAAAGGCTCTAGACGCAAATATTGGTGTGAGACCTAATTCAATCAAGGAAACACTGCATGTTGGTGAAGGGCATATTGAAGAAGGATCAGCCGAGTGGTTCTTGTGGGAGAACAACTCCATTTGGCTCACTAACTTCACACACCATCAGGCTTCCAAGCAGCTCTCAAGGAAACTCAGTTTTCACACTCTATGCTTAGTGCCCTTTGTGTGCCTAGGACTGAAATGAAGCTTGGTGAGCATCCCACACAAACGAATGCTCCACATGCGGGTTCCACATGCCACCAACTCAACATTCTCAGGCAACTTCAGCGCCACAGCCATTTTCAGATAGCCCTCAATGCAAAGGCTCTAGACGCAAATATTGGTGTGAGAGCTAATTCAATCAAGGAAACACTGCATGTTGCTGAAGGGCATATTGAAGAAGGATCAGCCGAGTGGTTCTTGTGGGAGAACAACTCCATTTGGCTCACTAACTTCACACACCATCAGGCTTCAAAGCAGCTCTCAAGGAAACTCAGTTTTCACACTCTATGCTTAGTGCCCTTTGAGTTCATTATCTAGGAATGAACCTGGTAGACCATCCCACACAAACGAATGCTCCACATGCGGGTTTCACATGCCACCAACTCCACATTCACAGGCAACTTCAGCGCCACAGCCGTTTTCAGATAGCCCTCAATGCAAAGGCTCTAGACGCAAATATTGGTGTGAGAGCTAATTCAATCAAGGAAACACTGCATGTTGGTGAAGGGCATATTGAAGAAGGATCAACCAAGTGATCCTTGTGCGAGAACAACTCCATTTGGCTCACTAACTTCACACACCATCAGGCTTCCAAGCAGCTCTCAAGGAAACTCAGTTTTCACACTCTATGCTTAGTGCCCTTTGAGTGCATTATCTAGGAATGAACCTGGTAGAGCATCCCACACAAACCAATGCTCCACATGCGGGTTTCACATGCCACCAACTCCACATTCACAGGCAACTTCAGCGCCACAGCCATTTTCAGATAGCCCTCAATGCAAAGGCTCTAGACGCAAATATTGGTGTGAGAGCTAATTCAATCAAGGAAACACTGCATGTTGGTGAAGGGCATATTGAAGAAGGATCAGCCGAGTGGTTCTTGTGGGAGAACAACTCCATTTGGCTCACTAACTTCACACACCATCAGGCTTCCAAGCAGCTCTCAAGGAAACTCAGTTTTCACACTCTAGGCTTAGTGCCCTTTGGGTGCCTAGGACTGAAATGAAGCTTGGTGAGCATCCCACACAAACGAATGCTCCACATGCGGGTTTCACATGCCACCAACTCCACATTCACAGGCAACTTCAGCGCCACAGCCGTTTTCAGATAGCCCTCAATGCAAAGGCTCCAGACGCAAATATTGGTGTGAGAGCTAATTCAATCAAGGAAACACTGCATGTTGGTGAAGGGCATATTGAAGAAGGATCAGCCGAGTGGTTCTTGTGGGAGAACAACTCCATTTCAACTCCATTTGGCTAACTAACTTCACACACCATCAGGCTTCCAAGCAGCTCTCAAGGAAACTCAGTTTTCACACTATATGCTTAGTGCCCTTTGAGTGCCTAGGACTGAAATGAAGCTTGGTGAGCATCCCACACAAACGAATGCTCCACATGCGGGTTTCACATGCCACCAACTCCACATTCACAGGCAACTTCAGCACCACAGCCATTTTCAGATAGCCCTCAATGCAAAGGCTCTAGACGCAAATATTGGTGTGAGAGCTAATTCAATCAAGGAAACACTGCATGTTGGTGAAGGGCATATTGAAGAAGGATCAGCCGAGTGGTTCTTGTGGGAGAACAACTCCATTTGGCTCACTAACTTCACACACCATCAGGCTTCCAAGCAGCTCTCAAGGAAACTCAGTTTTCACACTCTATGCTTAGTGCCCTTTGAGTGCATTATCTAGGAATGAACCTGGTAGAGCATCCCACACAAACGAATGCTCCACATGCGGGTTTCACATGCCACCAACTCCACATTCACAGGCAACTTCAGCGCCACAGCCGTTTTCAGATAGCCCTCAATGCAAAGGCTCTAGACGCAAATATTGGTGTGAGAGCTAATTCAATCAAGGAAACACTGCATGTTGGTGAAGGGCATATTGAAGAAGGATCAGCCGAGTGGTTCTTGTGGGAGAACAACTCCATTTGGCTCACTAACTTCACACACCATCAGGCTTCCAAGCAGCTCTCAAGGAAACTCAGTTTTCACACTCTATGCTTAGTGCCCTTTGGGTGCCTAGGACTGAAATGAAGCTTGGTGAGCATCCCACACAAACGAATGCTCCACATGCGGGTTCCACATGCCACCAACTCAACATTCTCAGGCAACTTCAGCGCCACAGCCATTTTCAGATAGCCCTCAATGCAAAGGCTCTAGACGCAAATATTGGTGTGAGAGCTAATTCAATCAAGGAAACACTGCATGTTGGTGAAGGGCATATTGAAGAAGGATCAGCCGAGTGGTTCTTGTGGGAGAACAACTCCATTTGGCTAACTAACTTCACACACCATCAGGCTTCCAAGCAGCTCTCAAGGAAACTCAGTTTTCACACTATATGCTTAGTGCCCTTTGAGTGCCTAGGACTGAAATGAAGCTTGGTGAGCATCCCACACAAACGAATGCTCCACATGCGGGTTTCACATGCCACCAACTCCACATTCTCAGCCAACTTCAGCGCCACAGCCGTTTTCAAATAGCCCTCAATGCAAAGGCTCTAGACGCAAATATTGGTGTGAGAGCTAATTCAATCAAGGAAACACTAAGGAAACACTGCATGTTGGTGAAGGGCATATTGAAGAAGGATCAGCCGAGTGGTTCTTGTGGGAGAACAACTCCATTTGGCTCACTAACTTCACACACCATCAGGCTTCCAAGCAGCTCTCAAGGAAACTCAGTTTTCACAATCTATGCTTAGTGCCCTTTGAGTGCATTATCTAGGAATGAACCTGGTAGAGCATCCCACACAAACGAATGCTCCACATGCGGGTTTCACATGCCACCAACTCCACATTCACAGGCAACTTCAGCGCCACAGCCGTTTTCAGATAGCCCTCAATGCAAAGGCTCTAGACGCAAATATTGGTGTGAGAGCTAATTCAATCAAGGAAACACTGCATGTTGGTGAAGGGCATATTGAAGAAGGATCAGCCGAGTGGTTCTTGTGGGAGAACAACTCCATTTGGCTCACTAACTTCACACACCATCAGGCTTCCAAGCAGCTCTCAAGGAAACTCAGTTTTCACACTCTATGCTTAGTGCCCTTTGAGTATATTATCTAGGAATGAACCTGGTAGAGCATCCCACACAAACGAATGCTCCACATGCGGGTTTCACATGCCACCAACTCCACATTCACAGGCAACTTCAGCGCCTCAGCCGCTTTCAGATAGCCCTCAATGCAAAGGCTCTAGACGCAAATATTGGTGTGAGAGCTAATTCAATCAAGGAAACACTGCATGTTGGTGAAGGGCATATTGAAAAAGGATCAGCCGAGTGGTTCTTGTGGGAGAACAACTCCATTTGGCTCACTAACTTCACACACCATCAGGCTTCCAAGCAGCTCTCAAGGAAACTCAGTTTTCACCCTCTATGCTTAGTGCCCTTTGAGTGCATTATCTAGGAATGAACCTGGTAGAGCATCCCACACAAACGAATGCTCCACATGCGGGTTCCACATGCCACCAACTCCACATTCACAGGCAACTTCAGCGCCACAGCCGTTTTCAGATAGCCCTCAATGCAAAGGCTCTAGACGCAAATATTGGTGTGAGAGCTAATTCAATCAAGGAAACACTGCATGTTGGTGAAGGGCATATTGAAGAAGGATCAGCCGAGTGGTTCTTGTGGGAGAACAACTCCATTTGGCTCACTAACTTCACACACCATCAGGCTTCCAAGCAGCTCTCAAGGAAACTCAGTTTTCACACTCTAGGCTTAGTGCCCTTTGTGTGCCTAGGACTGAAATGAAGCTTGGTGAGCATCCCACACAAACGAATGCTCCACATGCGGGTTTCACATGCCACCAACTCCACATTCACAGGCAACTTCAGCGCCACAGCCGTTTTCAGATAGCCCTCAATGCAAAGGCTCCAGACGCAAATATTGGTGTGAGACCTAATTCAATCAAGGAAACACTGCATGTTGGTGAAGGGCATATTGAAGAAGGATCAGCCGAGTGGTTCTTGTGGGAGAACAACTCCATTTGGCTCACTAACTTCACACACCATCAGGCTTCCAAGCAGCTCTCAAGGAAACTCAGTTTTCACACTCTATGCTTAGTGCCCTTTGAGTGCCTAGGACTGAAATGAAGCTTGGTGAGCATCCCACACAAACGAATGCTCCACATGCGGGTTTCACATGCCACCAACTCCACATTCACAGGCAACTTCAGCGCCACAGCCATTTTCAGATAGCCCTCAATGCAAAGGCTCTAGACGCAAATATTGGTGTGAGACCTAATTCAATCAAGGAAACACTGCATGTTGGTGAAGGGCATATTGAAGAAGGATCAGCCGAGTGGTTCTTGTGGGAGAACAACTCCATTTGGCTCACTAACTTCACACACCATCAGGCTTCCAAGCAGCTCTCAAGGAAACTCAGTTTTCACACTCTATGCTTAGTGCCCTTTGAGTGCATTATCTAGGAATGAACCTGGTAGAGCATCCCACACAAACGAATGCTCCACATGCGGGTTTCACATGCCACCAACTCCACATTCACAGGCAACTTCAGCGCCACAGCCGTTTTCAGATAGCCCTCAATGCAAAGGCTCTAGACGCAAATATTGGTATGAGACATAATTCAATCAAGGAAACACTGCATGTTGGTGAAGGGCATATTGAAGAAGGATCAGCCGAGTGGTTCTTGTGGGAGAACAACTCCATTTGGCTCACTAACTTCACACACCATCAGGCTTCCAAGCAGCTCTCAAGGAAACTCAGTTTTCACACTCTATGCTTAGTGCCCTTTGGGTGCCTAGGACTGAAATGAAGCTTGGTGAGCATCCCACACAAACGAATGCTCCACATGCGGGTTCCACATGCCACCAACTCCACATTCTCAGGCAACTTCAGCGCCACAGCCATTTTCAGATAGCCCTCAATGCAAAGGCTCTAGACGCAAATATTGGTGTGAGAGCTAATTCAATCAAGGAAACACTGCATGTTGCTGAAGGGCATATTGAAGAAGGATCAGCCGAGTGGTTCTTGTGGGAGAACAACTCCATTTGGCTCACTAACTTCACACACCATCAGGCTTCCAAGCAGCTCTCAAGGAAACTCAGTTTTCACACTATATGCTTAGTGCCCTTTGAGTGCCTAGGACTGAAATGAAGCTTGGTGAGCATCCCACACAAACGAATGCTCCACATGCGGGTTTCACATGCCACCAACTCCACATTCTCAGCCAACTTCAGCGCCACAGCCGTTTTCAAATAGCCCTCAATGCAAAGGCTCTAGACGCAAATATTGGTGTGAGAGCTAATTCAATCAAGGAAACACTAAGGAAACACTGCATGTTGGTGAAGGGCATATTGAAGAAGGATCAGCCGAGTGGTTCTTGTGGGAGAACAACTCCATTTGGCTCACTAACTTCACACACCATCAGGCTTCCAAGCAGCTCTCAAGGAAACTCAGTTTTCACAATCTATGCTTAGTGCCCTTTGAGTGCATTATCTAGGAATGAACCTGGTAGAGCATCCCACACAAACGAATGCTCCACATGCGGGTTTCACATGCCACCAACTCCACATTCACAGGCAACTTCAGCGCCACAGCCGTTTTCAGATAGCCCTCAATGCAAAGGCTCTAGACGCAAATATTGGTGTGAGAGCTAATTCAATCAAGGAAACACTGCATGTTGGTGAAGGGCATATTGAAGAAGGATCAGCCGAGTGGTTCTTGTGGGAGAACAACTCCATTTGGCTCACTAACTTCACACACCATCAGGCTTCCAAGCAGCTCTCAAGGAAACTCAGTTTTCACACTCTATGCTTAGTGCCCTTTGAGTATATTATCTAGGAATGAACCTGGTAGAGCATCCCACACAAACGAATGCTCCACATGCGGG
Source organism: Ochotona princeps (assembly GCF_030435755.1). NCBI lineage: Eukaryota > Metazoa > Chordata > Mammalia > Lagomorpha > Ochotonidae > Ochotona > Ochotona princeps. The sequence continues at coordinate 27,407 of NW_026701736.1, forward strand.
TTTCACATGCCACCAACTCCACATTCACAGGCAACTTCAGCGCCTCAGCCGCTTTCAGATAGCCCTCAATGCAAAGGCTCTAGACGCAAATATTGGTGTGAGAGCTAATTCAATCAAGGAAACACTGCATGTTGCTGAAGGGCATATTGAAGAAGGATCAGCCGAGTGGTTCTTGTGGGAGAACAACTCCATTTGGCTCACTAACTTCACACACCATCAGGCTTCCAAGCAGCTCTCAAGGAAACTCAGTTTTCACCCTCTATGCTTAGTGCCCTTTGAGTGCATTATCTAGGAATGAACCTGGTAGAGCATCCCACACAAACGAATGCTCCACATGCGGGTTCCACATGCCACCAACTCCACATTCACAGGCAACTTCAGCGCCACAGCCGTTTTCAGATAGCCCTCAATGCAAAGGCTCTAGACGCAAATATTGGTGTGAGAGCTAATTCAATCAAGGAAACACTGCATGTTGGTGAAGGGCATATTGAAGAAGGATCAGCCGAGTGGTTCTTGTGGGAGAACAACTTCATTTGGCTCACTAACTTCACACACCATCAGGCTTCCAAGCAGCTCTCAAGGAAACTCAGTTTTCACACTCTAGGCTTAGTGCCCTTTGTGTGCCTAGGACTGAAATGAAGCTTGGTGAGCATCCCACACAAACGAATGCTCCACATGCGGGTTTCACATGCCACCAACTCCACATTCACAGGCAACTTCAGCGCCACAGCCGTTTTCAGATAGCCCTCAATGCAAAGGCTCCAGACGCAAATATTGGTGTGAGAGCTAATTCAATCAAGGAAACACTGCATGTTGGTGAAGGGCATATTGAAGAAGGATCAGCCGAGTGGTTCTTGTGGGAGAACAACTCCATTTGGCTCACTAACTTCACACACCATCAGGCTTCCAAGCAGCTCTCAAGGAAACTCAGTTTTCACACTATATGCTTAGTGCCCTTTGAGTGCCTAGGACTGAAATGAAGCTTGGTGAGCATCCCACACAAACGAATGCTCCACATGCGGGTTTCACATGCCACCAACTCCACATTCACAGGCAACTTCAGCGCCACAGCCATTTTCAGATAGCCCTCAATGCAAAGGCTCTAGACGCAAATATTGGTGTGAGAGCTAATTCAATCAAGGAAACACTGCATGTTGGTGAAGGGCATATTGAAGAAGGATCAGCCGAGTGGTTCTTGTGGGAGAACAACTCCATTTGGCTCACTAACTTCACACACCATCAGGCTTCCAAGCAGCTCTCAAGGAAACTCAGTTTTCACACTCTATGCTTAGTGCCCTTTGAGTGCATTATCTAGGAATGAACCTGGTAGAGCATCCCACACAAACGAATGCTCCACATGCGGGTTTCACATGCCACCAACTCCACATTCACAGGCAACTTCAGCGCCACAGCCGTTTTCAGATAGCCCTCAATGCAAAGGCTCTAGACGCAAATATTGGTGTGAGACCTAATTCAATCAAGGAAACACTGCATGTTGGTGAAGGGCATATTGAAGAAGGATCAGCCGAGTGGTTCTTGTGGGAGAACAACTCCATTTGGCTCACTAACTTCACACACCATCAGGCTTCCAAGCAGCTCTCAAGGAAACTCAGTTTTCACACTCTATGCTTAGTGCCCTTTGGGTGCCTAGGACTGAAATGAAGCTTGGTGAGCATCCCACACAAACGAATGCTCCACATGCGGGTTCCACATGCCACCAACTCAACATTCTCAGGCAACTTCAGCGCCACAGCCATTTTCAGATAGCCCTCAATGCAAAGGCTCTAGACGCAAATATTGGTGTGAGAGCTAATTCAATCAAGGAAACACTGCATGTTGCTGAAGGGCATATTGAAGAAGGATCAGCCGAGTGGTTCTTGTGGGAGAACAACTCCATTTGGCTCACTAACTTCACACACCATCAGGCTTCCAAGCAGCTCTCAAGGAAACTCAGTTTTCACACTCTATGCTTAGTGCCCTTTGAGTGCCTAGGACTGAAATGAAGCTTGGTGAGCATCCCACACAAACGAATGCTCCACATGCGGGTTTCACATGCCACCAACTCCACATTCTCAGCCAACTTCAGCGCCACAGCCGTTTTCAAATAGCCCTCAATGCAAAGGCTCTAGACGCAAATATTGGTGTGAGAGCTAATTCAATCAAGGAAACACTAAGGAAACACTGCATGTTGGTGAAGGGCATATTGAAGAAGGATCAGCCGAGTGGTTCTTGTGGGAGAACAACTCCATTTGGCTCACTAACTTCACACACCATCAGGCTTCCAAGCAGCTCTCAAGGAAACTCAGTTTTCACAATCTATGCTTAGTGCCCTTTGAGTGCATTATCTAGGAATGAACCTGGTAGAGCATCCCACACAAACGAATGCTCCACATGCGGGTTTCACATGCCACCAACTCCACATTCACAGGCAACTTCAGCGCCACAGCCGTTTTCAGATAGCCCTCAATGCAAAGGCTCTAGACGCAAATATTGGTGTGAGAGCTAATTCAATCAAGGAAACACTGCATGTTGGTGAAGGGCATATTGAAGAAGGATCAGCCGAGTGGTTCTTGTGGGAGAACAACTCCATTTGGCTCACTAACTTCACACACCATCAGGCTTCCAAGCAGCTCTCAAGGAAACTCAGTTTTCACCCTCTATGCTTAGTGCCCTTTGAGTGCATTATCTAGGAATGAACCTGGTAGAGCATCCCACACAAACGAATGCTCCACATGCGGGTTCCACATGCCACCAACTCCACATTCACAGGCAACTTCAGCGCCACAGCCGTTTTCAGATAGCCCTCAATGCAAAGGCTCTAGACGCAAATATTGGTGTGAGAGCTAATTCAATCAAGGAAACACTGCATGTTGGTGAAGGGCATATTGAAGAAGGATCAGCCGAGTGGTTCTTGTGGGAGAACAACTCCATTTGGCTCACTAACTTCACACACCATCAGGCTTACAAGCAGCTCTCAAGGAAACTCAGTTTTCACACTCTATGCTTAGTGCCCTTTGAGTGCATTATCTAGGAATGAACCTGGTAGAGCATCCCACACAAACGAATGCTCCACATGCGGGTTTCACATGCCACCAACTCCACATTCACAGGCAACTTCAGCGCCACAGCCGCTTTCAGATAGCCCTCAATGCAAAGGCTCTAGACGCAAATATTGGTGTGAGAGCTAATTCAATCAAGGAAACACTGCATGTTGGTGAAGGGCATATTGAAGAAGGATCAACCAAGTGATCCTTGTGGGAGAACAACTCCATTTGGCTCACTAACTTCACACACCATCAGGCTTCCAAGCAGCTCTCAAGGAAACTCAGTTTTCACACTCTATGCTTAGTGCCCTTTCACTGCATTATCTAGGAATGAATCTAGTAGAGCATCCCACACAAACGAATGCTCCACATGCGGGTTCCACATGCCACCAACTCAACATTCTCAGGCAACTTCAGCGCCACAGCCATTTTCAGATAGCCCTCAATGCAAAGGCTCTAGACGCAAATATTGGTGTGAGAGCTAATTCAATCAAGGAAACACTGCATGTTGCTGAAGGGCATATTGAAGAAGGATCAGCCGAGTGGTTCTTGTGGGAGAACAACTCCATTTGGCTCACTAACTTCACACACCATCAGGCTTCCAAGCAGCTCTCAAGGAAACTCAGTTTTCACACTCTATGCTTAGTGCCCTTTGAGTGCCTAGGACTGAAATGAAGCTTGGTGAGCATCCCACACAAACGAATGCTCCACATGCGGGTTTCACATGCCACCAACTCCACATTCACAGGCAACTTCAGCGCCACAGCCGCTTTCAGATAGCCCTCAATGCAAAGGCTCTAGACGCAAATATTGGTGTGAGAGCTAATTCAATCAAGGAAACACTGCATGTTGGTGAAGGGCATATTGAAGAAGGATCAGCCGAGTGGTTCTTGTGGGAGAACAACTCCATTTGGCTCACTAACTTCACACACCATCAGGCTTCCAAGCAGCTCTCAAGGAAACTCAGTTTTCACACTCTAGGCTTAGTGCCCTTTGAGTGCATTATCTAGGAATGAACCTGGTAGAGCATTCCACACAAACGAATGCTCCACATGCGGGTTTCACATGCCACCAACTCCACATTCACAGGCAACTTCAGCGCCACAGCCGTTTTCAGATAGCCCTCAATGCAAAGGCTCTAGACGCAAATATTGGTGTGAGAGCTAATTCAATCAAGGAAACACTGCATGTTGGTGAAGGGCATATTGAAGAAGGATCAGCCGAGTGGTTCTTGTGGGAGAACAACTCCATTTGGCTCACTAACTTCACACACCATCAGGCTTCCAAGCAGCTCTCAAGGAAACTCAGTTTTCACACTCTATGCTTAGTGCCCTTTGAGTGCATTATCTAGGAATGAACCTGGTAGAGCATCCCACACAAACGAATGCTCCACATGCGGGTTTCACATGCCACCAACTCCACATTCACAGGCAACTTCAGCGCCACAGCCATTTTCAGATAGCCCTCAATGCAAAGGCTCTAGACGCAAATATTGGTGTGAGAGCTAATTCAATCAAGGAAACACTGCATGTTGGTGAAGGGCATATTGAAGAAGGATCAGCCGAGTGGTTCTTGTGGGAGAACAACTCCATTTGGCTCACTAACTTCACACACCATCAGGCTTCCAAGCAGCTCTCAAGGAAACTCAGTTTTCACACTCTATGCTTAGTGCCCTTTGAGTGCATCATCTAGGAATGAACCTGGTAGAGCATCCCACACAAACGAATGCTCCACATGCGGGTTTCACATGCCACCAACTCCACATTCTCAGGCAACTTCAGTGCCACAACCATTTTCAGATAGCCCTCAATGCAAAGGCTCTAGACGCAAATATTGGTGTGAGAGCTAATTCAATCAAGGAAACACTGCATGTTGGTGAAGGGCATATTGAAGAAGAATCAGCCGAGTGGTTCTTGTGGGAGAACAACTCCATTTGGCTCACTAACTTCACACACCATCAGGCTTCCAAGCAGCTCTCAAGGAAACTCAGTTTTCACACTCTATGCTTAGTGCCCTTTGAGTGGCTAGGACTGAAATGAATCTTGGTGAGCATCCCACACAAACGAATGCTCCACATGCGGGTTCCACATGCCACCAACTCAACATTCTCAGGCAACTTCAGCGCCACAGCCATTTTCAGATAGCCCTCAATGCAAAGGCTCTAGACGCAAATATTGGTGTGAGAGCTAATTCAATCATGGAAACACTGCATGTTGGTGAAGGGCATATTGAAGAAGAATCAGCCGAGTGGTTCTTGTGGGAGAACAACTCCATTTGGCTCACTAACTTCACACACCATCAGGCTTCCAAGCAGCTCTCAAGGAAACTCAGTTTTCACACTCTATGCTTAGTGAACTTTGTGTGCCTAGGACTGAAATGAAGCTTGGTGAGCATCCCACACAAACGAATGCTCCACATGCGGGTTTCACATGCCACCAACTCCACATTTTCAAGCAACTTCAGCGCCACAGCCATTTTCAGATAGCCCTCAATGCAAAGGCTCTAGACGCAAATATTGGTGTGAGAGCTAATTCAATCAAGGAAACACTGCATGTTTGTGAAGGGCATATTGAAGAAGGATCAGCCGAGTGGTTCTTGTGGGAGAACAACTCCATTTGGCTCACTAACTTCACACACCATCAGGCTTCCAAGCAGCTCTCAAGGAAACTCAGTTTTCACACTCTATGCTTAGTGCCCTTTGAGTGCATCATCTAGGAATGAACCTGGTAGAGCATCCCACACAAACGAATGCTCCACATGCGGGTTTCACATGCCACCAACTCCACATTCTCAGGCAACTTCAGTGCCACAACCATTTTCAGATAGCCCTCAATGCAAAGGCTCTAGACGCAAATATTGGTGTGAGAGCTAATTCAATCAAGGAAACACTGCATGTTGGTGAAGGGCATATTGAAGAAGAATCAGCCGAGTGGTTCTTGTGGGAGAACAACTCCATTTGGCTCACTAACTTCACACACCATCAGGCTTCCAAGCAGCTCTCAAGGAAACTCAGTTTTCACACTCTATGCTTAGTGCCCTTTGAGTGGCTAGGACTGAAATGAATCTTGGTGAGCATCCCACACAAACGAATGCTCCACATGCGGGTTCCACATGCCACCAACTCAACATTCTCAGGCAACTTCAGCGCCACAGCCATTTTCAGATAGCCCTCAATGCAAAGGCTCTAGACGCAAATATTGGTGTGAGAGCTAATTCAATCATGGAAACACTGCATGTTGGTGAAGGGCATATTGAAGAAGAATCAGCCGAGTAGTTCTTGTGGGAGAACAACTCCATTTGGCTCACTAACTTCACACACCATCAGGCTTCCAAGCAGCTCTCAAGGAAACTCAGTTTTCACACTCTATGCTTAGTGCCCTTTGAGTGCCTAGGACTGGAATGAATCTTGGTGAGCATCCCACACAAACGAATGCTCCACATGCGGGTTCCACATGCCACCAACTCAACATTCTCAGGCAACTTCAGTGCCACAGCCATTTTCAGATAGCCCTCAATGCAAAGGCTCTAGACGCAAATATTGGTGTGAGAGCTAATTCAATCAAGGAAACACTGCATGTTGGTGAAGGGCATATTGAAGAAGGATCAGCCGAGTGGTTCTTGTGGGAGAACAACTCCATTTGGCTCACTAACTTCACACACCATCAGGCTTCCAAGCAGCTCTCAAGGAAACTCAGTTTTCACACTCTAGGCTTAGTGCCCTTTGAGTTCATTATCTAGGAATGAACCTGGTAGACCATCCCACACAAACGAATGCTCCACATGCGGGTTTCACATGCCACCAACTCCACATTCACAGGCAACTTCAGCGCCACAGCCGTTTTCAGATAGCCCTCAATGCAAAGGCTCTAGACGCAAATATTGGTGTGAGAGCTAATTCAATCAAGGAAACACTGCATGTTGGTGAAGGGCATATTGAAGAAGGATCAACCAAGTGATCCTTGTGCGAGAACAACTCCATTTGGCTCACTAACTTCACACACCATCAGGCTTCCAAGCAGCTCTCAAGGAAACTCAGTTTTCACACTCTATGCTTAGTGCCCTTTGAGTGCATTATCTAGGAATGAACCTGGTAGAGCATCCCACACAAACGAATGCTCCACATGCGGGTTTCACATGCCACCAACTCCACATTCACAGGCAACTTCAGCGCCACAGCCATTTTCAGATAGCCCTCAATGCAAAGGCTCTAGACGCAAATATTGGTGTGAGAGCTAATTCAATCAAGGAAACACTGCATGTTGGTGAAGGGCATATTGAAGAAGGATCAGCCGAGTGGTTCTTGTGGGAGAACAACTCCATTTGGCTCACTAACTTCACACACCATCAGGCTTCCAAGCAGCTCTCAAGGAAACTCAGTTTTCACACTCTATGCTTAGTGCCCTTTGTGTGCCTAGGACTGAAATGAAGCTTGGTGAGCATCCCACACAAACGAATGCTCCACATGCGGGTTTCACATGCCACCAACTCCACATTCACAGGCAACTTCAGCGCCTCAGCCGCTTTCAGATAGCCCTCAATGCAAAGGCTCCAGACGCAAATATTGGTGTGAGAGCTAATTCAATCAAGGAAACACTGCATGTTGGTGAAGGGCATATTGAAGAAGGATCAGCCGAGTGGTTCTTGTGGGAGAACAACTCCATTTGGCTCACTAACTTCACACACCATCAGGCTTCCAAGCAGCTCTCAAGGAAACTCAGTTTTCACACTCTATGCTTAGTGCCCTTTGAGTGCCTAGGACTGAAATGAAGCTTGGTGAGCATCCCACACAAACGAATGCTCCACATGCGGGTTTCACATGCCACCAACTCCACTTTCACAGGCAACTTCAGCGCCACAGCCGTTTTCAGATAGCCCTCAATGCAAAGGCTCTAGACGCAAATATTTGTGTGAGAGCTAATTCAATCAAGGAAACACTGCATGTTGGTGAATGGCATATTGAAGAAGGATCAGCCGAGTGGTTCTTGTGGGAGAACAACTCCATTTGGCTCACTAACTTCACACACCATCAGGCTTCCAAGCAGCTCTCAAGGAAACTCAGTTTTCACACTCTATGCTTAGTGCCCTTTGGGTGCCTAGGACTGAAATGAAGCTTGGTGAGCATCCCACACAAACGAATACTCCACATGCGGGTTTCACATGCCACCAACTCCACATTTTCAAGCAACTTCAGCGCCACAGCCGTTTTCAGATAGCCCTCAATGCAAAGGCTCTAGACGCAAATATTGGTGTGAGAGCTAATTCAATCAAGGAAACACTGCATGTTGGTGAAGGGCATATTGAAGAAGAATCAGCCGAGTGGTTCTTGTGGGAGAACAACTCCATTTGGCTCACTAACTTCACACACCATCAGGCTTCCAAGCAGCTCTCAAGGAAACTCAGTTTTCACATTCTATGCTTAGTGCTCTTTGAGTGCATCATCTAGGAATGAACCTGGTAGAGCATCCCACACAAACGAATGCTCCACATGCGGGTTTCACATGCCACCAACTCCACATTCTCAGGCAACTTCAGTGCCACAACCATTTTCAGATAGCCCTCAATGCAAAGGCTCTAGACGCAAATATTGGTGTGAGAGCTAATTCAATCAAGGAAACACTGCATGTTGGTGAAGGGCATATTGAAGAAGGATCAGCCGAGTGGTTCTTGTGGGAGAACAACTCCATTTGGCTCACTAACTTCACACACCATCAGGCTTCCAAGCAGCTCTCAAGGAAACTCAGTTTTCACACTCTAGGCTTAGTGCCCTTTGAGTGCATTATCTAGGAATGAACCTGGTAGAGCATCCCACACAAACGAATGCTCCACATGCGGGTTTCACATGCCACCAACTCGACATTCACAGGCAACTTCAGCGCCACAGCCGTTTTCAGATAGCCCTCAATGCAAAGGCTCTAGACGCAAATATTGGTGTGAGAGCTAATTCAATCAAGGAAACACTGCATGTTGGTGAAGGGCATATTGAAGAAGGATCAGCCGAGTGGTTCTTGTGGGAGAACAACTCCATTTGGCTCACTAACTTCACACACCATCAGGCTTCCAAGCAGCTCTCAAGGAAACTCAGTTTTCACACTCTATGCTTAGTGCCCTTTGAGTGGCTAGGACTGAAATGAATCTTGGTGAGCAACCCACACAAACGAATGCTCCACATGCGGGTTCCACATGCCACCAACTCCACATTCTCAGGCAACTTCAGCACCACAGCCATTTTCAGATAGCCCTCAATGCAAAGGCTCTAGACGCAAATATTGGTGTGAGAGCTAATTCAATCAAGGAAACACTGCATGTTGGTGAAGGGCATATTGAAGAAGGATCAGCCGAGTGGTTCTTGTGGGAGAACAACTCCATTTGGCTCACTAACTTCACACACCATCAGGCTTCCAAGCAGCTCTCAAGGAAACTCAGTTTTCACACTCTATGCTTAGTGCCCTTTGAGTGCATTATCTAGGAATGAACCTGGTAGAGCATCCCACACAAACGAATGCTCCACATGCGGGTTTCACATGCCACCAACTCCACATTCACAGGCAACTTCAGTGCCACAGCCATTTTCAGATAGCCCTCAATGCAAAGGCTCTAGACGCAAATATTGGTGTGAGAGCTAATTCAATCAAGGAAACACTGCATGTTGGTGAAGGGCATATTGAAGAAGGATCAGCCGAGTGGTTCTTGTGGGAGAACAACTCCATTTGGCTCACTAACTTCACACACCATCAGGCTTCCAAGCAGCTCTCAAGGAAACTCAGTTTTCACACTCTATGCTTAGTGCCCTTTGTGTGCCTAGGACTGAAATGAAGCTTGGTGAGCATCCCACACAAACGAATGCTCCACATGCGGGTTTCACATGCCACCAACTCCACATTCACAGGCAACTTCAGCGCCACAGCCATTTTCAGATAGCCCTCAATGCAAAGTCTCTAGACGCAAATATTGGTGTGAGAGCTAATTCAATCAAGGAAACACTGCATGTTGGTGAAGGGCATATTGAAGAAGGATCAGCCGAGTGGTTCTTGTGGGAGAACAACTCCATTTGGCTCACTAACTTCACACACCATCAGGCTTCCAAGCAGCTCTCAAGGAAACTCAGTTTTCACACTCTATGCTTAGTGCCCTTTGAGTGCCTAGGACTGAAATGAAGCTTGGTGAGCATCCCACACAAACGAATGCTCCACATGCGGGTTTCACATGCCACCAACTCCACATTCACAGGCAACTTCAGCGCCACAGCCATTTTCAGATAGCCCTCAATGCAAAGGCTCTAGACGCAAACATTGGTGTGAGAGCTAATTCAATCAAGGAAACACTGCATGTTGGTGAAGGGCATATTGAAGAAGGATCAGCCGAGTGGTTCTTGTGGGAGAACAACTCCATTTGGCTCACTAACTTCACACACCATCAGGCTTCCAAGCAGCTCTCAAGGAAACTCAGTTTTCACACTCTATGCTTAGTGCCCTTTGAGTGCATTATCTAGGAATGAACCTGGTAGAGCATCCCACACAAACGAATGCTCCACATGCGGGTTTCACATGCCACCAACTCCACATTCACAGGCAACTTCAGCGCCACAGCCGTTTTCAGATAGCCCTCAATGCAAAGGCTCTAGACGCAAATATTGGTGTGAGAGCTAATTCAATCAAGGAAACACTGCATGTTGGTGAAGGGCATATTGAAGAAGGATCAGCCGAGTGGTTCTTGTGGGAGAACAACTCCATTTGGCTCACTAACTTCACACACCATCAGGCTTCCAAGCAGCTCTCAAGGAAACTCAGTTTTCACACTCTAGGCTTAGTGCCCTTTGAGTTCATTATCTAGGAATGAACCTGGTAGACCATCCCACACAAACGAATGCTCCACATGCGGGTTTCACATGCCACCAACTCCACATTCACAGGCAACTTCAGCGCCACAGCCGTTTTCAGATAGCCCTCAATGCAAAGGCTCTAGACGCAAATATTGGTGTGAGAGCTAATTCAATCAAGGAAACACTGCATGTTGGTGAAGGGCATATTGAAGAAGGATCAACCAAGTGATCCTTGTGCGAGAACAACTCCATTTGGCTCACTAACTTCACACACCATCAGGCTTCCAAGCAGCTCTCAAGGAAACTCAGTTTTCACACTCTATGCTTAGTGCCCTTTGAGTGCATTATCTAGGAATGAACCTGGTAGAGCATCCCACACAAACGAATGCTCCACATGCGGGTTTCACATGCCACCAACTCCACATTCACAGGCAACTTCAGCGCCACAGCCATTTTCAGATAGCCCTCAATGCAAAGGCTCTAGACGCAAATATTGGTGTGAGAGCTAATTCAATCAAGGAAACACTGCATGTTGGTGAAGGGCATATTGAAGAAGGATCAGCCGAGTGGTTCTTGTGGGAGAACAACTCCATTTGGCTCACTAACTTCACACACCATCAGGCTTCCAAGCAGCTCTCAAGGAAACTCAGTTTTCACACTCTATGCTTAGTGCCCTTTGTGTGCCTAGGACTGAAATGAAGCTTGGTAGAGCATCCCACACAAACGAATGCTCCACATGCGGGTTTCACATGCCACCAACTCCACATTCACAGGCAACTTCAGCGCCACAGCCGTTTTCAGATAGCCCTCAATGCAAAGGCTCCAGACGCAAATATTGGTGTGAGAGCTAATTCAATCAAGGAAACACTGCATGTTGGTGAAGGGCATATTGAAGAAGGATCAGCCGAGTGGTTCTTGTGGGAGAACAACTCCATTTGGCTCACTAACTTCACACACCATCAGGCTTCCAAGCAGCTCTCAAGGAAACTCAGTTTTCACACTCTATGCTTAGTGCCCTTTGAGTGCCTAGGACTGAAATGAAGCTTGGTGAGCATCCCACACAAACGAATGCTCCACATGCGGGTTTCACATGCCACCAACTCCACATTCACAGGCAACTTCAGCGCCACAGCCATTTTCAGATAGCCCTCAATGCAAAGGCTCTAGACGCAAATATTGGTGTGAGAGCTAATTCAATCAAGGAAACACTGCATGTTGGTGAAGGGCATATTGAAGAAGGATCAGCCGAGTGGTTCTTGTGGGAGAACAACTCCATTTGGCTCACTAACTTCACACACCATCAGGCTTCCAAGCAGCTCTCAAGGAAACTCAGTTTTCACACTCTAGGCTTAGTGCCCTTTGAGTGCATTATCTAGGACTGAACCTGGTAGAGCATCCCACACAAACGAATGCTCCACATGCGGGTTTCACATGCCACCAACTCCACATTCACAGGCAACTTCAGCGCCACAGCCGTTTTCAGATAGCCCTCAATGCAAAGGCTCTAGACGCAAATATTGGTGTGAGAGCTAATTCAATCAAGGAAACACTGCATGTTGGTGAAGGGCATATTGAAGAAGGATCAGCCGAGTGGTTCTTGTGGGAGAACAACTCCATTTGGCTCACTAACTTCACACACCATCAGGCTTCCAAGCAGCTCTCAAGGAAACTCAGTTTTCACACTCTATGCTTAGTGCCCTTTGAGTGGCTAGGACTGAAATGAATCTTGGTGAGCAACCCACACAAACGAATGCTCCACATGCGGGTTCCACATGCCACCAACTCAACATTCTCAGGCAACTTCAGCGCCACAGCCATTTTCAGATAGCCCTCAATGCAAAGGCTCTAGACGCAAATATTGGTGTGAGAGCTAATTCAATCAAGGAAACACTGCATGTTGGTGAAGGGCATATTGAAGAAGGATCAGCCGAGTGGTTCTTGTGGGAGAACAACTCCATTTGGCTCACTAACTTCACACACCATCAGGCTTCCAAGCAGCTCTCAAGGAAACTCAGTTTTCACACTCTATGCTTAGTGCCCTTTGAGTGCATTATCTAGGAATGAACCTGGTAGAGCATCCCACACAAACGAATGCTCCACATGCGGGTTTCACATGCCACCAACTCCACATTCACAGGCAACTTCAGTGCCACAGCCATTTTCAGATAGCCCTCAATGCAAAGGCTCTAGACGCAAATATTGGTGTGAGAGCTAATTCAATCAAGGAAACACTGCATGTTGGTGAAGGGCATATTGAAGAAGGATCAGCCGAGTGGTTCTTGTGGGAGAACAACTCCATTTGGCTCACTAACTTCACACACCATCAGGCTTCCAAGCAGCTCTCAAGGAAACTCAGTTTTCACACTCTATGCTTAGTGCCCTTTGTGTGCCTAGGACTGAAATGAAGCTTGGTGAGCATCCCACACAAACGAATGCTCCACATGCGGGTTTCACATGCCACCAACTCCACATTCACAGGCAACTTCAGCGCCACAGCCGTTTTCAGATAGCCCTCAATGCAAAGGCTCCAGACGCAAATATTGGTGTGAGAGCTAATTCAATCAAGGAAACACTGCATGTTGGTGAAGGGCATATTGAAGAAGGATCAGCCGAGTGGTTCTTGTGGGAGAACAACTCCATTTGGCTCACTAACTTCACACACCATCAGGCTTCCAAGCAGCTCTCAAGGAAACTCAGTTTTCACACTATATGCTTAGTGCCCTTTGAGTGCCTAGGACTGAAATGAAGCTTGGTGAGCATCCCACACAAACGAATGCTCCACATGCGGGTTTCACATGCCACCAACTCCACATTCACAGGCAACTTCAGCGCCACAGCCATTTTCAGATAGCCCTCAATGCAAAGGCTCTAGACGCAAATATTGGTGTGAGAGCTAATTCAATCAAGGAAACACTGCATGTTGGTGAAGGGCATATTGAAGAAGGAACAGCCGAGTGGTTCTTGTGGGAGAACAACTCCATTTGGCTCACTAACTTCACACACCATCAGGCTTCCAAGCAGCTCTCAAGGAAACTCAGTTTTCACACTCTAGGCTTAGTGCCCTTTGAGTGCATTATCTAGGAATGAACCTGGTAGAGCATCCCACACAAACGAATGCTCCACATGCGGGTTTCACATGCCACCAACTCGACATTCACAGGCAACTTCAGCGCCACAGCCGTTTTCAGATAGCCCTCAATGCAAAGGCTATAGACGCAAATATTGGTGTGAGAGCTAATTCAATCAAGGAAACACTGCATGTTGGTGAAGGGCATATTGAAGAAGGATCAGCCGAGTGGTTCTTGTGGGAGAACAACTCCATTTGGCTCACTAACTTCACACACCATCAGGCTTCCAAGCAGCTCTCAAGGAAACTCAGTTTTCACACTCTATGCTTAGTGCCCTTTGAGTGCCTAGGACTGAAATGAATCTTGGTGAGCAACCCACACAAACGAATGCTCCACATGCGGGTTCCACATGCCACCAACTCAACATTCTCAGGCAACTTCAGCGCCACAGCCATTTTCAGATAGCCCTCAATGCAAAGGCTCTAGACGCAAATATTGGTGTGAGAGCTAATTCAATCAAGGAAACACTGCATGTTGGTGAAGGGCATATTGAAGAAGGATCAGCCGAGTGGTTCTTGTGGGAGAACAACTCCATTTGGCTCACTAACTTCACACACCATCAGGCTTCCAAGCAGCTCTCAAGGAAACTCAGTTTTCACACTCTATGCTTAGTGCCCTTTGAGTGCATTATCTAGGAATGAACCTGGTAGAGCATCCCACACAAACGAATGCTCCACATGCGGGTTTCACATGCCACCAACTCCACATTCACAGGCAACTTCAGTGCCACAGCCATTTTCAGATAGCCCTCAATGCAAAGTCTCTAGACGCAAATATTGGTGTGAGAGCTAATTCAATCAAGGAAACACTGCATGTTGGTGAAGGGCATATTGAAGAAGGATCAGCCGAGTGGTTCTTGTGGGAGAACAACTCCATTTGGCTCACTAACTTCACACACCATCAGGCTTCCAAGCAGCTCTCAAGGAAACTCAGTTTTCACACTCTATGCTTAGTGCCCTTTGTGTGCCTAGGACTGAAATGAAGCTTGGTGAGCATCCCACACAAACGAATGCTCCACATGCGGGTTTCACATGCCACCAACTCCACATTCACAGGCAACTTCAGCGCCACAGCCATTTTCAGATAGCCCTCAATGCAAAGTCTCTAGACGCAAATATTGGTGTGAGAGCTAATTCAATCAAGGAAACACTGCATGTTGGTGAAGGGCATATTGAAGAAGGATCAGCCGAGTGGTTCTTGTGGGAGAACAACTCCATTTGGCTCACTAACTTCACACACCATCAGGCTTCCAAGCAGCTCTCAAGGAAACTCAGTTTTCACACTCTATGCTTAGTGCCCTTTGAGTGCCTAGGACTGAAATGAAGCTTGGTGAGCATCCCACACAAACGAATGCTCCACATGCGGGTTTCACATGCCACCAACTCCACGTTCACAGGCAACTTCAGCGCCACAGCCATTTTCAGATAGCCCTCAATGCAAAGGCTCTAGACGCAAACATTGGTGTGAGAGCTAATTCAGTCAAGGAAACACTGCATGTTGGTGAAGGGCATATTGAAGAAGGATCAGCCGAGTGGTTCTTGTGGGAGAACAACTCCATTTGGCTCACTAACTTCACACACCATCAGGCTTCCAAGCAGCTCTCAAGGAAACTCAGTTTTCACACTCTATGCTTAGTGCCCTTTGAGTGCATTATCTAGGAATGAACCTGGTAGAGCATCCCACACAAACGAATGCTCCACATGCGGGTTTCACATGCCACCAACTCCACATTCACAGGCAACTTCAGCGCCACAGCCGTTTTCAGATAGCCCTCAATGCAAAGGCTCTAGACGCAAATATTGGTGTGAGAGCTAATTCAATCAAGGAAACACTGCATGTTGGTGAAGGGCATATTGAAGAAGGATCAGCCGAGTGGTTCTTGTGGGAGAACAACTCCATTTGGCTCACTAACTTCACACACCATCAGGCTTCCAAGCAGCTCTCAAGGAAACTCAGTTTTCACACTCTAGGCTTAGTGCCCTTTGAGTTCATTATCTAGGAATGAACCTGGTAGACCATCCCACACAAACGAATGCTCCACATGCGGGTTTCACATGCCACCAACTCCACATTCACAGGCAACTTCAGCGCCACAGCCGTTTTCAGATAGCCCTCAATGCAAAGGCTCTAGACGCAAATATTGGTGTGAGAGCTAATTCAATCAAGGAAACACTGCATGTTGGTGAAGGGCATATTGAAGAAGGATCAGCCGAGTGGTTCTTGTGGGAGAACAACTCCATTTGGCTCACTAACTTCACACACCATCAGGCTTCCAAGCAGCTCTCAAGGAAACTCAGTTTTCACACTCTATGCTTAGTGCCCTTTGTGTGCCTAGGACTGAAATGAAGCTTGGTGAGCATCCCACACAAACGAATGCTCCACATGCGGGTTTCACATGCCACCAACTCCACATTCACAGGCAACTTCAGCGCCACAGCCGTTTTCAGATAGCCCTCAATGCAAAGGCTCCAGACGCAAATATTGGTGTGAGAGCTAATTCAATCAAGGAAACACTGCATGTTGTTGAAGGGCATATTGAAGAAGGATCAGCCGAGTGGTTCTGTGGGAGAACAACTCCATTTGGCTCACTAACTTCACACACCATCAGGCTTCCAAGCAGCTCTCAAGGAAACTCAGTTTTCACACTATATGCTTAGTGCCCTTTGAGTGCCTAGGACTGAAATGAAGCTTGGTGAGCATCCCACACAAACGAATGCTCCACATGCGGGTTTCACATGCCACCAACTCAACATTCACAGGCAACTTCAGCGCCACAGCCATTTTCAGATAGCCCTCAATGCAAAGGCTCTAGACGCAAATATTGGTGTGAGAGCTAATTCAATCAAGGAAACACTGCATGTTGGTGAAGGGCATATTGAAGAAGGATCAGCCGAGTGGTTCTTGTGGGAGAACAACTCCATTTGGCTCACTAACTTCACACACCATCAGGCTTCCAAGCAGCTCTCAAGGAAACTCAGTTTTCACACTCTATGCTTAGTGCCCTTTGAGTGCATTATCTAGGAATGAACCTGGTAGAGCATCCCACACAAACGAATGCTCCACATGCGGGTTTCACATGCCACCAACTCCACATTCACAGGCAACTTCAGCGCCACAGCCGTTTTCAGATAGCCCTCAATGCAAAGGCTCTAGACGCAAATATTGGTGTGAGAGCTAATTCAATCAAGGAAACACTGCATGTTGGTGAAGGGCATATTGAAGAAGGATCAGCCGAGTGGTTCTTGTGGGAGAACAACTCCATTTGGCTCACTAACTTCACACACCATCAGGCTTCCAAGCAGCTCTCAAGGAAACTCAGTTTTCACACTCTATGCTTAGTGCCCTTTGGGTGCCTAGGACTGAAATGAAGCTTGGTGAGCATCCCACACAAACGAATGCTCCACATGCGGGTTCCACATGCCACCAACTCAACATTCTCAGGCAACTTCAGCGCCACAGCCATTTTCAGATAGCCCTCAATGCAAAGGCTCTAGACGCAAATATTGGTGTGAGAGCTAATTCAATCAAGGAAACACTGCATGTTGCTGAAGGGCATATTGAAGAAGGATCAGCCGAGTGGTTCTTGTGGGAGAACAACTCCATTTGGCTAACTAACTTCACACACCATCAGGCTTCCAAGCAGCTCTCAAGGAAACTCAGTTTTCACACTATATGCTTAGTGCCCTTTGAGTGCCTAGGACTGAAATGAAGCTTGGTGAGCATCCCACACAAACGAATGCTCCACATGCGGGTTTCACATGCCACCAACTCCACATTCTCAGCCAACTTCAGCGCCACAGCCGTTTTCAAATAGCCCTCAATGCAAAGGCTCTAGACGCAAATATTGGTGTGAGAGCTAATTCAATCAAGGAAACACTAAGGAAACACTGCATGTTGGTGAAGGGCATATTGAAGAAGGATCAGCCGAGTGGTTCTTATGGGAGAACAACTCCATTTGGCTCACTAACTTCACACACCATCAGGCTTCCAAGCAGCTCTCAAGGAAACTCAGTTTTCACAATCTATGCTTAGTGCCCTTTGAGTGCATTATCTAGGAATGAACCTGGTAGAGCATCCCACACAAACGAATGCTCCACATGCGGGTTTCACATGCCACCAACTCCACATTCACAGGCAACTTCAGCGCCACAGCCGTTTTCAGATAGCCCTCAATGCAAAGGCTCTAGACGCAAATATTGGTGTGAGAGCTAATTCAATCAAGGAAACACTGCATGTTGGTGAAGGGCATATTGAAGAAGGATCAGCCGAGTGGTTCTTGTGGGAGAACAACTCCATTTGGCTCACTAACTTCACACACCATCAGGCTTCCAAGCAGCTCTCAAGGAAACTCAGTTTTCACACTCTATGCTTAGTGCCCTTTGAGTATATTATCTAGGAATGAACCTGCTAGAGCATCCCACACAAACGAATGCTCCACATGCGGGTTTCACATGCCACCAACTCCACATTCACAGGCAACTACAGCGCCTCAGCCGCTTTCAGATAGCCCTCAATGCAAAGGCTCTAGACGCAAATATTGGTGTGAGAGATAATTCAATCAAGGAAACACTGCATGTTGGTGAAGGGCATATTGAAGAAGGATCAGCCGAGTGGTTCTTGTGGGAGAACAACTCCATTTGGCTCACTAACTTCACACACCATCAGGCTTCCAAGCAGCTCTCAAGGAAACTCAGTTTTCACACTCTATGCTTAGTGCCCTTTCACTGCATTATCTAGGAATGAACCTGGTAGAGCATCCCACACAAACGAATGCTCCACATGCGGGTTCCACATGCCACCAACTCCACATTCACAGGCAACTTCAGCGCCACAGCCGTTTTCAGATAGCCCTCAATGCAAAGGCTCTAGACGCAAATATTGGTGTGAGAGCTAATTCAATCAAGGAAACACTGCATGTTGGTGAAGGGCATATTGAAGAAGGATCAGCCGAGTGGTTCTTGTGGGAGAACAACTCCATTTGGCTCACTAACTTCACACACCATCAGGCTTCCAAGCAGCTCTCAAGGAAACTCAGTTTTCACACTCTATGCTTAGTGCCCTTTGAGTGCATTATCTAGGAATGAACCTGGTAGAGCATCCCACACAAACGAATGCTCCACATGCGGGTTTCACATGCCACCAACTCCACATTCACAGGCAACTACAGCGCCACAGCCGCTTTCAGATAGCCCTCAATGCAAAGGCTCTAGACGCAAATATTGGTGTGAGAGCTAATTCAATCAAGGAAACACTGCATGTTGGTGAAGGGCATATTGAAGAAGGATCAACCAAGTGATCCTTGTGGGAGAACAACTCCATTTGGCTCACTAACTTCACACACCATCAGGCTTCCAAGCAGCTCTCAAGGAAACTCAGTTTTCACACTCTATGCTTAGTGCCCTTTCACTGCATTATCTAGGAATGAATCTAGTAGAGCATCCCACACAAACGAATGCTCCACATGCGGGTTCCACATGCCACCAACTCAACATTCTCAGGCAACTTCAGCGCCACAGCCATTTTCAGATAGCCCTCAATGCAAAGGCTCTAGACGCAAATATTGGTGTGAGAGCTAATTCAATCAAGGAAACACTGCATGTTGCTGAAGGGCATATTGAAGAAGGATCAGCCGAGTGGTTCTTGTGGGAGAACAACTCCATTTGGCTCACTAACTTCACACACCATCAGGCTTCCAAGCAGCTCTCAAGGAAACTCAGTTTTCACACTCTATGCTTAGTGCCCTTTGAGTGCCTAGGACTGAAATGAAGCTTGGTGAGCATCCCACACAAACGAATGCTCCACATGCGGGTTTCACATGCCACCAACTCCACATTCACAGGCAACTTCAGCGCCACAGCCGCTTTCAGATAGCCCTCAATGCAAACCCTCTAGACGCAAATATTGGTGTGAGAGCTAATTCAATCAAGGAAACACTGCATGTTGGTGAAGGGCATATTGAAGAAGGATCAGCCGAGTGGTTCTTGTGGGAGAACAACTCCATTTGGCTCACTAACTTCACACACCATCAGGCTTCCAAGCAGCTCTCAAGGAAACTCAGTTTTCACCCTCTATGCTTAGTGCCCTTTGAGTGCATTATCTAGGAATGAACCTGGTAGAGCATCCCACACAAACGAATGCTCCACATGCGGGTTTCACATGCCACCAACTCCACATTCACAGGCAACTTCAGCGCCACAGCCGTTTTCAGATAGCCCTCAATGCAAAGGCTCTAGACGCAAATATTGGTGTGAGAGCTAATTCAATCAAGGAAACACTGCATGTTGGTGAAGGGCATATTGAAGAAGGATCAGCCGAGTGGTTCTTGTGGGAGAACAACTCCATTTGGCTCACTAACTTCACACACCATCAGGCTTCCAAGCAGCTCTCAAGGAAACTCAGTTTTCACACTCTATGCTTAGTGCCCTTTGAGTGGCTAGGACTGAAATGAATCTTGGTGAGCATCCCACACAAACGAATGCTCCACATGCGGGTTTCCACATGCCACCAACTCAACATTCTCAGGCAACTTCAGCGCCACAGGCATTTTCAGATAGCCCTCAATGCAAAGACTCTAGACGCAAATATTGGTGTGAGAGCTAATTCAATCATGGAAACACTGCATGTTGGTGAAGGGCATATTGAAGAAGAATCAGCCGAGTAGTTCTTGTGGGAGAACAACTCCATTTGGCTCACTAACTTCACACACCATCAGGCTTCCAAGCAGCTCTCAAGGAAACTCAGTTTTCACACTCTATGCTTAGTGAACTTTGTGTGCCTAGGACTGAAATGAAGCTTGGTGAGCATCCCACACAAACGAATGCTCCACATGCGGGTTTCACATGCCACCAACTCCACATTTTCAAGCAACTTCAGCGCCACAGCCATTTTCAGATAGCCCTCAATGCAAAGGCTCTAGACGCAAATATTGGTGTGAGAGCTAATTCAATCAAGGAAACACTGCATGTTGGTGAAGGGCATATTGAAGAAGGATCAGCCGAGTGGTTCTTGTGGGAGAACAACTCCATTTGGCTCACTAACTTCACACACCATCAGGCTTCCAAGCAGCTCTCAAGGAAACTCAGTTTTCACACTCTATGCTTAGTGCCCTTTGAGTGCATCATCTAGGAATGAACCTGGTAGAGCATCCCACACAAACGAATGCTCCACATGCGGGTTTCACATGCCACCAACTCCACATTCTCAGGCAACTTCAGTGCCACAACCATTTTCAGATAGCCCTCAATGCAAAGGCTCTAGACGCAAATATTGGTGTGAGAGCTAATTCAATCAAGGAAACACTGCATGTTGGTGAAGGGCATATTGAAGAAGAATCAGCCGAGTGGTTCTTGTGGGAGAACAACTCCATTTGGCTCACTAACTTCACACACCATCAGGCTTCCAAGCAGCTCTCAAGGAAACTCAGTTTTCACACTCTATGCTTAGTGCCCTTTGAGTGGCTAGGACTGAAATGAATCTTGGTGAGCATCCCACACAAACGAATGCTCCACATGCGGGTTCCACATGCCACCAACTCCAAATTCTCAGGCAACTTCAGCGCCACAGCCATTTTCAGATAGCCCTCAATGCAAAGGCTCTAGACGCAAATATTGGTGTGAGAGCTAATTCAATCATGGAAACACTGCATGTTGGTGAAGGGCATATTGAAGAAGGATCAGCCGAGTGGTTCTTGTGGGAGAACAACTCCATTTGGCTCACTAACTTCAGACACCATCAGGCTTCCAAGCAGCTCTCAAGGAAACTCAGTTTTCACACTCTATGCTTAGTGCCCTTTGAGTGCCTAGGACTGGAATGAATCTTGGTGAGCATCCCACACAAACGAATGCTCCACATGCGGGTTCCACATGCCACCAACTCCAAATTCTCAGGCAACTTCAGCGCCACAGCCATTTTCAGATAGCCCTCAATGCAAAGGCTCTAGACGCAAATATTGGTGTGAGAGCTAATTCAATCAAGGAAACACTGCATGTTTGTGAAGGGCATATTGAAGAAGGATCAGCCGAGTGGTTTCTTGTGGGAGAACAACTCCATTTGGCTCACTAACTTCACACACCATCAGGCTTCCAAGCAGCTCTCAAGGAAACTCAGTTTTCACACTCTATGCTTAGTGCCCTTTGTGTGCCTAGGACTGAAATGAAGCTTGGTGAGCATCCCACACAAACGAATGCTCCACATGCGGGTTTCACATGCCACCAACTCAACATTTTCAAGCAACTTCTGCGCCACAGCCATTTTCAGATAGCCCTCAATGCAAAGGCTCTAGACGCAAATATTGGTGTGAGAGCTAATTCAATCAAGGAAACACTGCATGTTGCTGAAGGGCATATTGAAGAAGGATCAGCCGAGTGGTTCTTGTGGGAGAACAACTCCATTTGGCTCACTAACTTCACACACCATCAGGCTTCCAAGCAGCTCTCAAGGAAACTCAGTTTTCACACTCTATGCTTAGTGCCCTTTGAGTGCCTAGGACTGAAATGAAGCTTGGTGAGCATCCCACACAAACGAATGCTCCACATGCGGGTTTCACATGCCACCAACTCCACATTCACAGGCAACTTCAGCGCCACAGCCGCTTTCAGATAGCCCTCAATGCAAAGGCTCTAGACGCAAATATTGTTGTGAGAGCTAATTCAATCAAGGAAACACTGCATGTTGGTGAAGGGCATATTGAAGAAGGATCAGCCGAGTGGTTCTTGTGGGAGAACAACTCCATTTGGCTCACTAACTTCACACACCATCAGGCTTCCAAGCAGCTCTCAAGGAAACTCAGTTTTCACCCTCTATGCTTAGTGCCCTTTGAGTGCATTATCTAGGACTGAACCTGGTAGAGCATCCCACACAAACGAATGCTCCACATGCGGGTTTCACATGCCACCAACTCCACATTCACATGCAACTTCAGCACCACAGCCGTTTTCAGATAGCCCTCAATGCAAAGGCTCTAGATGCAAATATTGGTGTGAGAGCTAATTCAATCAAGGAAACACTGCATGTTGGTGAAGGGCATATTGAAGAAGGATCAGCCGAGTGGTTCTTGTGGGAGAACAACTCCATTTGGCTCACTAACTTCACACACCATCAGGCTTCCAAGCAGCTCTCAAGGAAACTCAGTTTTCACACTCTATGCTTAGTGTCCTTTGTGTGCCTTGGATTGAAATGAAGCTTGGTGAGCATCCCACACAAACGAATGCTCCACATGCGGGTTTCACATGCCACCAACTCCACATTTTCAAGCAACTTCTGCGCCACAGGTTTTTTCAGATAGCCCTCAATGCAAAGGCTCTAGACGCAAATATTGGTGTGAGAGCTAATTCAATCAAGGAAACACTGCATGTTGGTGAAGGGCATATTGAAGAAGGATCAGCCGAGTGGTTCTTGTGGGAGAACAACTCCATTTGGCTCACTAACTTCAGACACCATCAGGCTTCCAAGCAGCTCTCAAGGAAACTCAGTTTTCACACTCTATGCTTAGTGCCCTTTGAGTGCATTATCTAGGAATGAACCTGGTAGAGCATCCCACACAAACGAATGCTCCACATGCGGGTTTCACATGCCACCAACTCCACATTCACAGGCAACTTCAGCGCCACAGCCGCTTTCAGATAGCCCTCAATGCAAAGGCTCTAGACGCAAATATTGGTGTGAGAGCTAATTCAATCAAGGAAACACTGCATGTTGGTGAAGGGCATATTGAAGACGGATCAGCCGAGTGGTTCTTGTGGGAGAACAACTCCATTTGGCTCACTAACTTCACACACCATCAGGCTTCCAAGCAGCTCTCAAGGAAACTCAGTTTTCACACTCTATGCTTAGTGCCCTTTGAGTGCCTAGGACTGAAATGAAGCTTGGTGAGCATCCCACACAAACGAATGCTCCACATGCGGGTTTCACATGCCACCAACTCACATTCACAGGCAACTTCAGCGCCACAGCCGTTTTCAGATAGCCCTCAATGCAAAGGCTCTAGACGCAAATATTGGTGTGAGAGCTAATTCAATCAAGGAAACACTGCATGTTGGTGAAGGGCATATTGAAGAAGGATCAGCCGAGTGGTTCCTGTGGGAGAACAACTCCATTTGGCTCACTAACTTCACACACCATCAGGCTTCCAAGCAGCTCTCAAGGAAACTCAGTTTTCACACTCTATGCTTAGTGCCCTTTGAGTGCATTATCTAGGAATGAACCTGATAGAGCATCCCACACAAACGAATGCTCCACATGTGGGTTTCACATGCCACCAACTCCACATTCACAGGCAACTTCTGCGCCACAGCCGTTTTCAGATAGCCCTCAATGCAAAGGCTCTAGACGCAAATATTGGTGTGAGAGCTAATTCAATCAAGGAAACACTGCATGTTGGTGAAGGGCATATTGAAGAAGGATAGGCCGAGTGGTTCTTGTGGGAGAACAACTCCATTTGGCTCACTAACTTCACACACCATCAGGCTTCCAAGCAGCTCTCAAGGAAACTCAGTTTTCACACTCTATGCTTAGTGCCCTTTGAGTGGCTAGGACTGAAATGAAGCTTGGTGAGCATCCCACACAAACTAATGCTCCACATGCGGGTTTCACATGCCACCAACTCCACATTCACAGGCAACTTCAGCGCCACAGCCGTTTTCAGATAGCCCTCAATGCAAAGGCTTTAGACGCAAATATTGGTGTGAGAGCTAATTCAATCAAGGAAACACTGCATGTTGGTGAAGGGCATATTGAAGAAGGATCAGCCGAATGGTTCTTGTGGGAGAACAACTCCATTTAGCTCACTAACTTCACACACCATCAGGCTTCCAAGCAGCTCTCAAGGAAACTCAGTTTTCACACTCTATGCTTAGTGCCCTTTGAGTGCATTATCTAGGAATGAACCTGGTAGAGCATCCCACACAAACGAATGCTCCACATGCGGGTTTCACATGCCACCAACTCCACATTCACAGGCAACTTCAGCGCCACAGCCGCTTTCAGATAGCCCTCAATGCAAAGGCTCTAGACTCAAATATTGGTGTGAGAGCTAATTCAATCAAGGAAACACTGCATGTTGGTGAAGGGCATATTGAAGAAGGATTAGCCGAGTGGGTCTTGTGGGAGAACAACTCCATTTGGCTCACTAACTTCACACACCATCAGGCTTCCAAGCAGCTCTCAAGGAAACTCAGTTTTCACACTCTATGCTTAGTGCCCTTTGAGTGCATTATCTAGGAATGAACCTGGTAGAGCATTCCACACAAACGAATGCTCCACATGCGGGTTTCACATGCCACCAACTCCACATTCACAGGCAACTTCAGCGCCACAGCCGCTTTCAGATAGCCCTCAATGCAAAGGCTCTAGACGCAAATATTGGTGTGAGAGCTAATTCAATCAAGGAAACACTGCATGTTGGTGAAGGGCATATTGAAGAAGGATCAGCCGAGTGGTTCTTGTGGGAGAACAACTCCATTTGGCTCACTAACTTCACACACCATCAGGCTTCCAAGCAGCTCTCAAGGAAACTCAGTTTTCACACTCTATGCTTAGTGCCCTTTGAGTGCCTAGGACTGAAATGAAGCTTGGTGAGCATCCCACACAAACGAATGTTCCACATGCGGGTTTCACATGCCACCAACTCCACATTCACAGGCAACTTCAGCGCCACAGCCGTTTTTCAGATAGCCCTCAATGCAAAGGCTCTAGACGCAAATATTGGTGTGAGAGCTAATTCAATCAAGGAAACACTGCATGTTGGTGAAGGGCATATTGAAGAAGGATCAGCCGAGTGGTTCTTGTGGGAGAACAACTCCATTTGGCTCACTAACTTCACACACCATCAGGCTTCCAAGCAGCTCTCAAGGAAACTCAGTTTTCACACTCTATGCTTAGTGCCCTTTGAGTGCCTAGGACTGAAATGAAGCTTGGTGAGCATCCCACACAAACGAATGCTCCACATGCGGGTTTCACATGCCACCAACTCCACATTCACAGGCAACTTCAGCGCCACAGCCATTTTCAGATAGCCCTCAATGCAAAGGCTCTAGACGCAAATATTGGTGTGAGAGCTAATTCAATCAAGGAAACACTGCATGTTGGTGAAGGGCATATTGAAGAAGGATCAGCCGAGTGGTTCTTGTGGGAGAACAACTCCATTTGGCTCACTAACTTCACACACCATCAGGCTTCCAAGCAGCTCTCAAGGAAACTCAGTTTTCACACTCTATGCTTAGTGCCCTTTGAGTGCCTAGGACTGGAATGAATCTTGGTGAGCATCCCACACAAACGAATGCTCCACATGCGGGTTCCACATGCCACCAACTCCAAATTCTCAGGCAACTTCAGCGCCACAGCCATTTTCAGATAGCCCTCAATGCAAAGGCTCTAGACGCAAATATTGGTGTGAGAGCTAATTCAATCAAGGAAACACTGCATGTTGGTGAAGGGCATATTGAAGAAGGATCAGCCGAGTGGTTCTTGTGGGAGAACAACTCCATTTGGCTCACTAACTTCACACACCATCAGGCTTCCAAGCAGCTCTCAAGGAAACTCAGTTTTCACACTCTATGCTTAGTGCCCTTTGAGTGCATTATCTAGGAATGAACCTGGTAGAGCATCCCACACAAACGAATGCTCCACATGCGGGTTTCACATGCCACCAACTCCACATTCACAGGCAACTTCAGTGCCACAGCCATTTTCAGATAGCCCTCAATGCAAAGTCTCTAGACGCAAATATTGGTGTGAGAGCTAATTCAATCAAGGAAACACTGCATGTTGCTGAAGGGCATATTGAAGAAGGATCAGCCGAGTGGTTCTTGTGGGAGAACAACTCCATTTGGCTCACTAACTTCACACACCATCAGGCTTCCAAGCAGCTCTCAAGGAAACTCAGTTTTCACACTCTATGCTTAGTGCCCTTTGAGTGCCTAGGACTGAAATGAAGCTTGGTGAGCATCCCACACAAACGAATGCTCCACATGCGGGTTTCACATGCCACCAACTCCACATTCACAGGCAACTTCAGCGCCACAGCCGCTTTCTGATAGCCCTCAATGCAAAGGCTCTAGACGCAAATATTGTTGTGAGAGCTAATTCAATCAAGGAAACACTGCATGTTGCTGAAGGGCATATTGAAGAAGGATCAGCCGAGTGGTTCTTGTGGGAGAACAACTCCATTTGGCTCACTAACTTCACACACCATCAGGCTTCCAAGCAGCTCTCAAGGAAACTCAGTTTTCACACTCTATGCTTAGTGCCCTTTGAGTGCATTATCTAGGAATGAACCTGGTAGAGCATCCCACACAAACGAATGCTCCACATGCGGGTTTCACATGCCACCAACTCCACATTCACAGGCAACTTCAGCGCCACAGCCGTTTTCAGATAGCCCTCAATGCAAAGGCTCTAGACGCAAATATTGGTGTGAGAGCTAATTCAATCAAGGAAACACTGCATGTTGGTGAAGGGCATATTGAAGAAGGATCAGCCGAGTGGTTCTTGTGGGAGAACAACTCCATTTGGCTCACTAACTTCACACACCATCAGGCTTCCAAGCAGCTCTCAAGGAAACTCAGTTTTCACACTCTATGCTTAGTGCCCTTTGAGTGCCTAGGACTGAAATGAAGCTTGGTGAGCATCCCACACAAACGAATGCTCCACATGCGGGTTTCACATGCCACCAACTCCACATTCACAGGCAACTTCAGCGCCACAGCCGTTTTCAGATAGCCCTCAATGCAAAGGCTCTAGACGCAAATATTGGTGTGAGAGCTAATTCAATCAAGGAAACACTGCATGTTGGTGAAGGGCATATTGAAGAAGGATCAGCCGAGTGGTTCTTGTGGGAGAACAACTCCATTTGGCTCACTAACTTCACACACCATCAGGCTTCCAAGCAGCTCTCAAGGAAACTCAGTTTTCACACTCTATGCTTAGTGCCCTTTGAGTGCATTATCTAGGAATGAACCTGGTAGAGCATCCCACACAAACGAATGCTCCACATGCGGGTTTCACATGCCACCAACTCCACATTCACAGGCAACTTCAGCGCCAGAGCCGCTTTCAGATAGCCCTCAATGCAAAGGCTCTAGACTCAAATATTGGTGTGAGAGCTAATTCAATCAAGGAAACACTGCATGTTGGTGAAGGGCATATTGAAGAAGGATTAGCCGAGTGGGTCTTGTGGGAGAACAACTCCATTTGGCTCACTAACTTCACACACCATCAGGCTTCCAAGCAGCTCTCAAGGAAACTCAGTTTTCACACTCTATGCTTAGTGCCCTTTGAGTGCATTATCTAGGAATGAACCTGGTAGAGCATTCCACACAAACGAATGCTCCACATGCGGGTTTCACATGCCACCAACTCCACATTCACAGGCAACTTCAGCGCCACAGCCGCTTTCAGATAGCCCTCAATGCAAAGGCTCTAGACGCAAATATTGGTGTGAGAGCTAATTCAATCAAGGAAACACTGCATGTTGGTGAAGGGCATATTGAAGAAGGATCAGCCGAGTGGTTCTTGTGGGAGAACAACTCCATTTGGCTCACTAACTTCACACACCATCAGGCTTCCAAGCAGCTCTCAAGGAAACTCAGTTTTCACACTCTATGCTTAGTGCCCTTTGAGTGCCTAGGACTGAAATGAAGCTTGGTGAGCATCCCACACAAACGAATGTTCCACATGCGGGTTTCACATGCCACCAACTCCACATTCACAGGCAACTTCAGCGCCACAGCCGTTTTCAGATAGCCCTCAATGCAAAGGCTCTAGACGCAAATATTGGTGTGAGAGCTAATTCAATCAAGGAAACACTGCATGTTGGTGAAGGGCATATTGAAGAAGGATCAGCCGAGTGGTTCTTGTGGGAGAACAACTCCATTTGGCTCACTAACTTCACACACCATCAGGCTTCCAAGCAGCTCTCAAGGAAACTCAGTTTTCACACTCTATGCTTAGTGCCCTTTGAGTGCCTAGGACTGAAATGAAGCTTGGTGAGCATCCCACACAAACCAATGCTCCACATGCGGGTTTCACATGCCACCAACTCCACATTCACAGGCAACTTCAGCGCCACAGCCATTTTCAGATAGCCCTCAATGCAAAGGCTCTAGACGCAAATATTAGTGTGAGAGCTAATTCAATCAAGGAAACACTGCATGTTGGTGAAGGGCATATTGAAGAAGTATAGGCCGAGTGGTTCTTGTGGGAGAACAACTCCATTTGGCTCACTAACTTCACACACCATCAGGCTTCCAAGCAGCTCTCAAGGAAACTCAGTTTTCACACTCTATGCTTAGTGAACTTTGAGTGCATTATCTAGGAATGAACCTGGTAGAGCATCCCACACAAACGAAGGCTCCACATGCGGGTTTCACATGCCACCAACTCCACATTCACAGGCAACTTCAGCGCCACAGCCATTTTCAGATAGCCCTCAATGCAAAGGCTCTAGAGGCAAATATTGGTGTGAGAGCTAATTCAATCAAGGAAACACTGCATCTTGCTGAAGGGCATATTGAAGAAGGATCAGCCGAGTGGTTCTTGTGGGAGAACAACTCCATTTGGCTCACTAACTTCACACACCATCAGGCTTCCAAGCAGCTCTCAAGGAAACTCAGTTTTCACACGCTATGCTTAGTGCCCTTTGAGTGCATTATCTAGGAATGAACCTGGTAGAGCATCCCACACAAAAGAATGCTCCACATGCGGGTTTCACATGCCACCAACTCCACATTCACAGGCAACTTCAGCGCCACAGCCGTTTTCAGATAGCCCTCAATGCAAAGGCTCTAGACGCAAATATTGGTGTGAGAGCTAATTCAATCAAGGAAACACTGCATGTTGGTGAAGGGCATATTGAAGAAGGATCAGCCGAGTGGTTCTTGTGGGAGAACAACTCCATTTGGCTCACTAACTTCACACACCATCAGGCTTCCAAGCAGCTCTCAAGGAAACTCAGTTTTCACACACTATGCTTAGTGCCCTTTGAGTGCCTAGGACTGAAATGAAGCTTGGTGAGCATCCCACACAAACGAATGCTCCACATGCGGGTTTCACATGCCACCAACTCCACATTCACATGCAACTTCAGCACCACAGCCGTTTTCAGATAGCCCTCAATGCAAAGGCTCTAGATGCAAATATTGGTGTGAGAGCTAATTCAATCAAGGAAACACTGCATGTTGGTGAAGGGCATATTGAAGAAGGATCAGCCGAGTGGTTCTTGTGGGAGAACAACTCCATTTGGCTCACTAACTTCACACACCATCAGGCTTCCAAGCAGCTCTCAAGGAAACTCAGTTTTCACACTCTATGCTTAGTGTCCTTTGTGTGCCTTGGATTGAAATGAAGCTTGGTGAGCATCCCACACAAACGAATGCTCCACATGCGGGTTTCACATGCCACCAACTCCACATTTTCAAGCAACTTCTGCGCCACAGGTTTTTTCAGATAGCCCTCAATGCAAAGGCTCTAGACGCAAATATTGGTGTGAGAGCTAATTCAATCAAGGAAACACTGCATGTTGGTGAAGGGCATATTGAAGAAGGATCAGCCGAGTGGTTCTTGTGGGAGAACAACTCCATTTGGCTCACTAACTTCAGACACCATCAGGCTTCCAAGCAGCTCTCAAGGAAACTCAGTTTTCACACTCTATGCTTAGTGCCCTTTGAGTGCATTATCTAGGAATGAACCTGGTAGATCATCCCACACAAACGAATGCTCCACATGCGGGTTTCACATGCCACCAACTCCACATTCACAGGCAACTTCAGCGCCACAGCCGCTTTCAGATAGCCCTCAATGCAAAGGCTCTAGACGCAAATATTGGTGTGAGAGCTAATTCAATCAAGGAAACACTGCATGTTGGTGAAGGGCATATTGAAGAAGGATCAGCCGAGTGGTTCTTGTGGGAGAACAACTCCATTTGGCTCACTAACGTCACACACCATCAGGCTTCCAAGCAGCTCTCAAGGAAACTCAGTTTTCACACTCTATGCTTAGTGCCCTTTGAGTGCCTAGGACTGAAATGAAGCTTGGTGAGCATCCCACACAAACCAATGCTCCACATGCGGGTTTCACATGCCACCAACTCCACATTCACAGGCAACTTCAGCGCCACAGCCGTTTTCAGATAGCCCTCAATGCAAAGGCTCTAGACGCAAATATTGGTGTGAGAGCTAATTCAATCAAGGAAACACTGCATGTTGGTGAAGGGCATATTGAAGAAGGATCAGCCGAGTGGTTCTTGTGGGAGAACAACTCCATTTGGCTCACTAACTTCACACACCATCAGGCTTCCAAGCAGCTCTCAAGGAAACTCAGTTTTCACACTCTATGCTTAGTGCCCTTTGAGTGCATTATCTAGGAATGAACCTGATAGAGCATCCCACACAAACGAATGCTCCACATGTGGGTTTCACATGCCACCAACTCCACATTCTCAGGCAACTTCAGTGCCACAACCATTTTCAGATAGCCCTCAATGCAAAGGCTCTAGACGCAAATATTGGTGTGAGAGCTAATTCAATCAAGGAAACACTGCATGTTGGTGAAGGGCATATTGAAGAAGGATAGGCCGAGTGGTTCTTGTGGGAGAACAACTCCATTTGGCTCACTAACTTCACACACCATCAGGCTTCCAAGCAGCTCTCAAGGAAACTCAGTTTTCACACTCTATGCTTAGTGCCCTTTGAGTGGCTAGGACTGAAATGAAGCTTGGTGAGCATCCCACACAAACTAATGCTCCACATGCGGGTTTCACATGCCACCAACTCCACATTCACAGGCAACTTCAGCGCCACAGCCGTATTCAGATAGCCCTCAATGCAAAGGCTCTAGACGCAAATATTTTTCTGAGAGGTAATTCAATCAAGGAAACACTGCATGTTGGTGAAGGGCATATTGAAGAAGGATCAGCCGAGTGGTTCTTGTGGGAGAACAACTCCATTTGGCTCAGTAACTTCACACACCATCAGGCTTCCAAGCAGCTCTCAAGGAAACTCAGTTTTCACACTCTATGCTTAGTGCCCTTTGAGTGCATTATCTAGGAAGGAACCTGGTAGAGCATCCCACACAAACGAATGCTCCACATGCGGGTTTCACATGCCACCAACTCCACATTCACAGGCAACTTCAGCGCCACAGCCGCTTTCAGATAGCCCTCAATGCAAAGGCTCTAGACGCAAATATTGGTGTGAGAGCTAATTCAATCAAGGAAACACTGCATGTTGGTGAAGGGCATATTGAAGAAGGATCAGCCGAGTGGTTCTTGTGGGAGAACAACTCCATTTGGCTCACTAACTTCACACACCATCAGGCTTCCAAGCAGCTCTCAAGGAAACTCAGTTTTCACACTCTATGCTTAGCGCCCTTTGAGTGCATTATCCAGGAATGAACCTGGTAGAGCATCCCACACAAACGAATGCTCCACATGCGGGTTTCACATGCCACCAACTCCACATTCACAGGCAACTTCAGCGCCACAGCCGCTTTCAGATAGCCCTCAATGCAAAGGCTCTAGACGCAAATATTGGTGTGAGAGCTAATTCAATCAAGGAAACACTGCATGTTGGTGAAGGGCATATTGAAGAAGGATCAGCCGAGTGGTTCTTGTGGGAGAACAACTCCATTTGGCTCACTAACTTCACACACCATCAGGCTTCCAAGCAGCTCTCAAGGAAACTCAGTTTTCACCCTCTATGCTTAGTGCCCTTTGAGTGCCTAGGACTGAAATGAAGCTTGGTGAGCATCCCACACAAACGAATGTTCCACATGCGGGTTTCACATGCCACCAACTCCACATTCACAGGCAACTTCAGCGCCACAGCCATTTTCAGATAGCCCTCAATGCAAAGGCTCTAGACGCAAATATTGGTGTGAGAGCTAATTCAATCAAGGAAACACTGCATGTTGGTGAAGGGCATATTGAAGAAGGATCAGCCGAGTAGTTCTTGTGGGAGAACAACTCCATTTGCCTCACTAACTTCACACACCATCAGGCTTCCAAGCAGGCAGCTCTCAAGGAAACTCAGTTTTCACACTCTATGCTTAGTGCCCTTTGAGTGCATTATCTAGGAATGAACCTGGTAGAGCATCCCACACAAACGAATGCTCCACATGCGGGTTTCACATGCCACCAACTCCACATTCACAGGCAACTTCAGCGCCACAGCCGCTTTCAGATAGCCCTCAATGCAAAGGCTCTAGACGCAAATATTGGTGTGAGAGCTAATTCAATCAAGGAAACACTGCATGTTGGTGAAGGGCATATTGAAGAAGGATCAGCCGAGTGGTTCTTGTGGGAGAACAACTCCATTTGGCTCACTAACTTCACACACCATCAGGCTTCCAAGCAGCTCTCAAGGAAACTCAGTTTTCACACTCTATGCTTAGTGCCCTTTGAGTGCCTAGGACTGAAATGAAGCTTGGTGAGCATCCCACACAAACGAATGCTCCACATGCGGGTTTCACATGCCACCAACTCCACATTCACAGGCAACTTCAGCGCCACAGCCATTTTCAGATAGCCCTCAATGCAAAGGCTCTAGACGCAAATATTGGTGTGAGAGCTAATTCAATCAAGGAAACACTGCATGTTGCTGAAGGGCATATTGAAGAAGGATCAGCCGAGTGGTTCTTGTGGGAGAACAACTCCATTTGTCTCACTAACTTCACACACCATCAGGCTTCCAAGCAGCTCTCAAGGAAACTCAGTTTTCACACTCTATGCTTAGTGCCCTTTGAGTGCATTATCTAGGAATGAACCTGGTAGAGCATCCCACACAAACGAATGCTCCACATGCGGGTTTCACATGCCACCAACTCCACATTCACAGGCAACTTCAGCGCCACAGCCGTTTTCAGATAGCCCTCAATGCAAAGGCTCTAGACGCAAATATTGGTGTGAGAGCTAATTCAATCAAGGAAACACTGCATGTTGGTGAAGGGCATATTGAAGAAGGATAGGCCGAGTGGTTCTTGTGGGAGAACAACTCCATTTGGCTCACTAACTTCACACACCATCAGGCTTCCAAGCAGCTCTCAAGGAAACTCAGTTTTCACACTCTATGCTTAGTGCCCTTTGAGTGCCTAGGACTGAAATGAAGCTTGGTGAGCATCCCACACAAACGAATGCTCCACATGCGGGTTTCACATGCCACCAACTCCACATTCACAGGCAACTTCAGCGCCACAGCCATTTTCAGATAGCCCTCAATGCAAAGGCTCCAGACGCAAATATTGGTGTGAGAGGTAATTCAATCAAGGAAACACTGCATGTTGGTGAAGGGCATATTGAAGAAGGATCAGCCGAGTGGTTCTTGTGGGAGAACAACTCCATTTGGCTCACTAACTTCACACACCATCAGGCTTCCAAGCAGCTCTCAAGGAAACTCAGTTTTCACACTCTATGCTTAGTGCCCTTTGAGTGCATTATCTAGGAATGAACCTGGTAGAGCATCCCACAAAAACGAAGGCTCCACATGCGGGTTTCACATGCCACCAACTCCACATTCACAGGCAACTTCAGCGCCACAGCCGCTTTCAGATAGCCCTCAATGCAAAGGCTCTAGACGCAAATATTGGTGTGAGAGCTAATTCAATCAAGGAAACACTGCATCTTGCTGAAGGGCATATTGAAGAAGGATCAGCTGAGTGGTTCTTGTGGGAGAACAACTCCATTTGGCTCACTAACTTCACACACCATCAGGCTTCCAAGCAGCTCTCAAGGAAACTCAGTTTTCACACGCTATGCTTAGTGCCCTTTGAGTGCATTATCTAGGAATGAACCTGGTAGAGCATCCCACACAAACGAATGCTCCACATGCGGGTTTCACATGCCACCAACTCCACATTCACAGGCAACTTCAGCGCCACAGCCGCTTTCAGATAGCCCTCAATGCAAAGGCTCTAGACGCAAATATTGGTGTGAGAGCTAATTCAATCAAGGAAACACTGCATGTTGGTGAAGGGCATATTGAAGAAGGATCAGCCGAGTGGGTCTTGTGGGAGAACAACTCCATTTGGCTCACTAACTTCACACACCATCAGGCTTCCAAGCAGCTCTCAAGGAAACTCAGTTTTCACACTCTATGCTTAGTGCCCTTTGAGTGCATTATCTAGGAAAGAACCTGGTAGAGCATTAAACACAAAAGAATGCTCCACATGCGGGTTTCACATGCCACCAACTCCACATTCACAGGCAACTTCAGCGCCACAGCCGTTTTCAGATAGCCCTCAATGCAAAGGCTCTAGACGCAAATATTGGTGTGAGAGCTAATTCAATCAAGGAAACACTGCATGTTGCTGAAGGGCATATTGAAGAAGGATCAGCCGAGTGGGTTTTGTGGGAGAACAACTCCATTTGGCTCACTAACTTCACACACCATCAGGCTTCCAAGCAGCTCTCAAGGAAACTCAGTTTTCACACTCTATGCTTAGTGCCCTTTGAGTGCATTATCTAGGAATGAACCTGGTAGAGCATCCCACACAAACGAATGCTCCAA
>NW_026701737.1:0-35938 GCF_030435755.1 Ochotona princeps
TGATGGTGTGTGAAGTTAGTGAGCCAAATGGAGTTGTTCTCCCACAAGAACCACTCGGCTGATCCTTCTTCAAAATGCCCTTCACCAACATGCAGTGTTTCCTTGATTGAATTAGCTCTCACACCAATATTTGCGTCTAGAGCCTTTGCATTGATGGTAGGGCTATCTGAAAACGGCTGTGGCGCTGAAGTTGCCTGTGAATGTGGAGTTGGTGGCATGTGAAACCCGCATGTGGAGCATTCGTTTGTGTGCGATGCTCACCAAGCTTCATTTCAGTCCTAGGCACTCAAAGGGCACTAAGCATAGAGTGTGAAAACTGAGTTTCCTTGAGAGCTGCTTGGAAGCCTGATGGTGTGTGAAGTTAGTGAGCCAAATGGAGTTGTTGTCCCACAAGAACCACTCGGCTGATCCTTCTTCAATATGCCCTTCACCAACATGCAGTGTTTCCTTGATTGAATTAGCTCTCACACCAATATTTGCATCTAGAGCCTTTGCATTGAGGGCTATGTGAAAACGGCTGTGGCGCTGAAGATGCCTGTGAATGTGGAGTTGGTGGCATGTGAAACCCGCATGTGGAGCATTCGTTTGTGTGGGATGCTCACCAAGCTTCTTTTCAGTCCTAGGCACTCAAAGGGCACTAAGCATAGAGTGTGAAAACTGAGTTTCCTTGAGAGCTGCTTGGAAGCCTGATGGTGTGTGAAGTTAGTGAGCCAAATGGAGTTGTTCTGCCACAAGAACCACTCGGCTGATCCTTCTTCAATATGCCCTTCACCAACATGCAGTGTTTCCTTGATTGAATTAGCTCTCACACCAATATTTGCATCTAGAGCCTTTGCATTGAGGGCTATCTGAAAACGGCTGTGGCGCTGAAGATGCCTGTGAATGTGGAGTTGGTGGCATGTGAAACCCGCATGTGGAGCATTCGTTTGTGTGGGATGCTCTAACAGGATCATTTCAGGCCTAGGCACTCAAAGGGCACTAAGCATAGAGTGTGAAAACTGAGTTTCCTTGAGAGCTGCTTGGAAGCCTGATGGTGTGTGAAGTTAGTGAGCCAAATGGAGTTGTTCTTCCACAAGAACCACTCGGCTGATCCTTCTTCAAAATGCCCTTCACCAACATGCAGTGTTTCCTTGATTGAATTAGCTCTCACACCAACATTTGCGTCTAGAGCCTTTGCATTGAGGGCTATCTGAAAACGGCTGTGGCGCTGAAGTTGCCTGTGAATGTGGAGTTGGTGGCATGTGAAACCCGCATGTGGAGCATTCGTTTGTGTGGGATGCTCTACCAGGTTCATTCCTAGATAAGGCACTCAAAGGGCACTAAGCATAGAGTGTGAAAACTGAGTTTCCTTGAGAGCTGCTTGGAAGCCTGATGGTGTGTGAAGTTAGTGAGCCAAATGGAGTTGTTCTCCCACAAGAACCACTCGGCTGATCCTTCTTCAAAATGCCCTTCACCAACATGCAGTGTTTCCTTGATTGAATTAGCTCTCACACCAATATTTGCGTCTAGAGCCTTTGCATTGAGGGCTATCTGAAAACGGTTGTGGCGCTGAAGTTGCCTGTGAATGTGGAGTTGGTGGCATGTGAAACCCGCATGTGGAGCATTCGTTTGTGTGGGATGCTCACCAAGCTTCATTTCAGTCCTAGGCACTCAAAGGGCACTAAGCATAGAGTGTGAAAACTGAGTTTCCTTGAGAGCTGCTTGGAAGCCTGATGGTGTGTGAAGTTAGTGAGCCAAATGGAGTTGTTCTCCCACAAGAACCACTCGGCTGATCCTTCTTCAATATGCCCTTCACCAACATGCAGTGTTTCCTTGATTGAATTAGCTCTCACACCAATATTTGCGTCTAGAGCCTTTGCATTGAGGGCTATCTGAAAACGGCTGGCGCTGAAGATGCCTCTGAATGTGGAGTTGGTGGCAGGTGAAACCCGCATGTGGAGCATTCGTTTGTGTGGGATGCTCACCAAGGTTCCTTTCAGTCCTAGGCACTCAAAGGGCACTAAGCATAGAGTGTGAGAACTGAGTTTGCTTGAGAGCTGCTTGGAAGCCTGATGGTGTGTGAAGTTAGTGAGCCAAATGGAGTTGTTCTCCCACAAGAACCACTCGGCTGATCCTTCTTCAATATGCCCTTCACCAACATGCAGTGTTTCCTTGATTGAATTAGCTCTCACACCAATATTTGCGTCTAGAGCCTTTGCATTGAGGGCTATCTGAAAACGGCTGTGGCGCTGAAGTTGCCTGTGAATGTGGAGTTGGTGGCATGTGAAACCCGCATGTGGAGCATTCGTTTGTGTGGGATGCTGTACCAGGTTCATTCCTAGATAATGCACTCAAAGGGCACTAAGCATAGAGTGTGAAAACTGAGTTTGCTTGAGAGCTGCTTGGAAGCCTGATGGTGTGTGAAGTTAGTGAGCCAAATGGAGTTGTTCTCCCACAAGAACCACTCGGCTGATCCTTCTTCAATATGCCCTTCACCAACATGCAGTGTTTCCTTGATTGAATTAGCTCTCACACCAATATTTGCGTCTAGAGCCTTGGCATTGAGGGCTATCTGAAAACAGCTGTGGCGCTGAAGTTGCCTGTGAATGTGGAGTTGGTGGCATGTGAAACCCGCATGTGGAGCATTCGTTTGTGTGGGATGCTCACCAAGCTTCGTTTCAGTCCTAGGCACTCAAAGGGCACTAAGCATAGAGTGTGAAAACTGACTTTCCTTGAGAGCTGCTTGGAAGCCTGATGGTGTGTGAAGTTAGTGAGCCAACTGGAGTTGTTCTCCCACAAGAACCACTCGGCTGATCCTTCTTCAAAATGCCCTTCACCAACATGCAGTGTTTCCTTGATTGAATTAGCTCTCACACCAATATTTGCGTCTAGAGCCTTTGAATTGAGGGCTATGTGAAAACGGCTGTGGCGCTGAAGTTGCCTGTGAATGTGGAGTTGGTGGCATGTGAAACCCGCATGTGGAGCATTCGTTTGTGTGGGATGCTGTACCAGGTTCATTCCTAGATAATGCACTCAAAGGGCACTAAGCATAGAGTGTGAAAACAGTTTCCTTGAGAGCTGCTTGGAAGCCTGATGGTGTGTGAAGTTAGTGAGCCAAATGGAGTTGTTCTCCCACAAGAACCACTCGGCTGATCCTTCTTCAATATGCCCTTCACCAACATGCAGTGTTTCCTTGATTGAATTAGCTCTCACACCAATATTTGCGTCTAGAGCCTTTGCATTGAGGGCTATCTGAAAACGGCTGTGGCACTGAAGTTGCCTGTGAATGTGGAGTTGGTGGCATGTGAAACCCGCATGTGGAGCATTCGTTTGTGTGGGATGCTCACCAAGCTTCGTTTCAGTCCTAGGCACTCAAAGGGCACTAAGCATAGAGTGTGAAAACTGAGTTTCCTTGAGAGCTGCTTGGAAGCCTGATGGTGTGTGAAGTTAGTGAGCCAAATGGAGTTGTTCTCCCACAAGAACCACTCGGCTGATCCTTCTTCAATATGCCCTTCACCAACATGCAGTGTTTCGTTGCTTGAATTAGCTCTCACACCAATATTTGAGTCTAGAGCCTTTGCATTGAGGGCTATCTGAAAACAGCTGTGGCGCTGAAGATGCCTGTGAATGTGGAGTTGGTGGCATGTGAAACTCGCATGCGGAGCATTCGTTTGTGTGGGATGCTCACCAAGATTCATTTCAGTCCTAGGCACTCAAAGGGCACTAAGCATAGAGTGTGAAAACTGAGTTTCCTTTAGAGCTGCTTGGAAGCCTGATGGTGTGTGAAGTTAGTGAGCCAAATGGAGTTGTTCTCCCACAAGAAGCACTCGGCTGATCCTTCTTCAATATGCCCTTCACCAACATGCAGTGTTTCCTTGATTGAATTAGCTCTCACACCAATATTTGCGTCTAGAGCCTTTGCATTGAGGGCTATCTGAAAACGGCTGTGGCGCTGAAGTTGCCTGTGAATGTGGAGTTGGGGGCATGTGAAACCCGCATGTGGAGCATTCGTTTGTGTGGGATGCTCACCAAGCTTCATTTCAGTCCTAGGCACTCAAAGGGCACTAAGCATAGAGTGTGAAAACTGAGTTTCCTTGAGAGCTGCTTGGAAGCCTGATGGTGTGTGAAGTTAGTGAGCCAAATGGAGTTGTTCTCCCTCAAGAACCACTCGGCTGATCCTTCTTCAATATGCCCTTCACCAACATGCAGTGTTTCCTTGATTGAATTAGCTCTCACACCAATATTTGCGTCTAGAGCCTTGGCATTGAGGGCTATCTGAAAAAAGCTGTGGCGCTGAAGTTGCCTGTGAATGTGGAGTTGGTGGCATGTGAAACCCGCATGTGGAGCATTCGTTTGTGTGGGATGCTCACCAAGCTTCGTTTCAGTCCTAGGCACTCAAAGGGCACTAAGCATAGAGTGTGAAAACTGACTTTCCTTGAGAGCTGCTTGGAAGCCTGATGGTGTGTGAAGTTAGTGAGCCAAATGGAGTTGTTCTCCCACAAGAACCACTCGGCTGATCCTTCTTCAAAATGCCCTTCACCAACATGCAGTGTTTCCTTGATTGAATTAGCTCTCACACCAATATTTGCGTCTAGAGCCTTTGAATTGAGGGCTATGTGAAAACGGCTGTGGCGCTGAAGTTGCCTGTGAATGTGGAGTTGGTGGCATGTGAAACCCGCATGTGGAGCATTCGATTGTGTGGGATGCTGTACCAGGTTCATTCCTAGATAATGCACTCAAAGGGCACTAAGCATAGAGTGTGAAAACAGTTTCCTTGAGAGCTGCTTGGAAGCCTGATGGTGTGTGAAGTTAGTGAGCCAAATGGAGTTGTTCTCCCACAAGAACCACTCGGCTGATCCTTCTTCAATATGCCCTTCACCAACATGCAGTGTTTCCTTGATTGAATTAGCTCTCACACCAATATTTGCGTCTAGAGCCTTTGCATTGAGGGCTATCTGAAAACGGCTGTGGCACTGAAGTTGCCTGTGAATGTGGAGTTGGTGGCATGTGAAACCCGCATGTGGAGCATTCGTTTGTGTGGGATGCTCACCAAGCTTCGTTTCAGTCCTAGGCACTCAAAGGGCACTAAGCATAGAGTGTGAAAACTGAGTTTCCTTGAGAGCTGCTTGGAAGCCTGATGGTGTGTGAAGTTAGTGAGCCAAATGGAGTTGTTCTCCCACAAGAACCACTCGGCTGATCCTTCTTCAATATGCCCTTCACCAACATGCAGTGTTTCCTTGCTTGAATTAGCTCTCACACCAATATTTGAGTCTAGAGCCTTTGCATTGAGGGCTATCTGAAAACAGCTGTGGCGCTGAAGATGCCTGTGAATGTGGAGTTGGTGGCATGTGAAACCCGCATGCGGAGCATTCGTTTGTGTGGGATGCTCACCAAGCTTCATTTCAGTCCTAGGCACTCAAAGGGCACTAAGCATAGAGTGTGAAAACTGAGTTTCCTTGAGAGCTGCTTGGAAGCCTGATGGTGTGTGAAGTTAGTGAGCCAAATGGAGTTGTTCTCCCACAAGAAGCACTCGGCTGATCCTTCTTCAATATGCCCTTCACCAACATGCAGTGTTTCCTTGATTGAATTAGCTCTCACACCAATATTTGCGTCTAGAGCCTTTGCATTGAGGGCTATCTGAAAACGGCTGTGGCGCTGAAGTTGCCTATGAATGTGGAGTTGGTGGCATGTGAAACCCGCATGTGGAGCATTCGTTTGTGTGGGATGCTCTACCAGGTTCATTCCTAGATAATGCACTCAAAGGGCACTAAGCATAGAGTGTGAAAACTGAGTTTGCTTGAGAGCTGCTTGGAAGCCTGATGGTGTGTGAAGTTAGTGAGCCAAATGGAGTTGTTCTCCCACAGGAACCACTCGGCTGATCCTTCTTCAATATGCCCTTCACCAACATGCAGTGTTTCCTTGCTTGAATTAGCTCTCACACCAATATTTGAGTCTAGAGCCTTTGCATTGAGGGCTATCTGAAAACAGCTGTGGCGCTGAAGATGCCTGTGAATGTGGAGTTGGTGGCATGTGAAACCCGCATGCGGAGCATTCGTTTGTGTGGGATGCTCACCAAGCTTCATTTCAGTCCTAGGCACTCAAAGGGCACTAAGCATAGAGTGTGAAAACTGAGTTTCCTTGAGAGCTGCTTGGAAGCCTGATGGTGTGTGAAGTTAGTGAGCCAAATGGAGTTGTTCTCCCACAAGAACCACTCGGCTGATCCTTCTTCAATATGCCCTTCACCAACATGCAGTGTTTCCTTGATTGAATTAGCTCTCACACCAATATTTGCGTCTAGAGCCTTTGCATTGAGGGCTATGTGAAAACGGCTGTGGCGCTGAAGTTGCCTGTGAATGTGGAGTTGGTGGCATGTGAAACCCGCATGTGGAGCATTCGTTTGTGTGGGATGCTCACCAAGCTTCATTTCAGTCCTAGGCACTCAAAGGGCACTAAGCATAGAGTGTGAAAACTGAGTTTGCTTGAGAGCTGCTTGGAAGCCTGATGGTGTGTGAAGTTAGTGAGCCAAATGGAGTTGTTCTCCCACAAGAACCACTCGGCTGATCCTTCTTCAATATGCCCTTCACCAACATGCACTGTTTCCTTGATTGAATTAGCTCTCACAACAATATTTGCGTCTAGAGCCTTTGCATTGAGGGCTATGTGAAAACGGCTGTGGCGCTGAAGTTGCCTGTGAATGTGGAGTTGGTGGCATGTGAAACCCGCATGTGGAGCATTCGTTTGTGTGGGATGCTCTACCAGGTTCTTTCCTAGATAATGCACTCAAAGGGCACTAAGCATAGAGTGTGAGAACTGAGTTTGCTTGAGAGCTGCTTGGAAGCCTGATGGTGTGTGAAGTTAGTGAGCCAAATGGAGTTGTTCTCCCACAAGAACCACTCGGCTGATCCTTCTTCAATATGCCCTTCACCAACATGCAGTGTTTCCTTGATTGAATTAGCTCTCACACCAATATTTGCGTCTAGTGCCTTTGCATTGAGGGCTATCTAAAAACGGCTGTGGCACTGAAGTTGCCTGTGAATGTGGAGTTGGTGGCATGTGAAACCCGCATGTGGAGCATTCGTTTGTGTGGGATGCTCACCAAGCTTCGTTTCAGTCCTAGGCACTCAAAGGGCACTAAGCATAGAGTGTGAAAACTGAGTTTCCTTGAGAGCTGCTTGGAAGCCTGATGGTGTGTGAAGTTAGTGAGCCAAATGGAGTTGTTCTTCCACAAGAACCACTCGGCTGATCCTTCTTCAATATGCCCTTCACCAACATGCAGTGTTTCCTTGCTTGAATTAGCTCTCACACCAATATTTGCGTCTAGAGCCTTTGCATTGAGGGCTATCTGAAAACAGCTGTGGCGCTGAAGATACCTGTGAATGTGGAGTTGGTGGCATGTGAAACCCGCATGTGGAGCATTCGTTTGTGTGGGATGCTCACCAAGCTTCATTTCAGTCCTAGGCACTCAAAGGGCACTAAGCATAGAGTGTGAAAACTGAGTTTGCTTGAGAGCTGCTTGGAAGCCTGATGGTGTGTGAAGTTAGTGAGCCAAATGGAGTTGTTCTCCCACAAAAAGCACTCGTCTGATCCTTCTTCAATATGCCCTTCACCAACATGCACTGTTTCCTTGATTGAATTAGCTCTCACACCAATATTTGCGTCTAGAGCCTTTGCAATGAGGGCTATCTGAAAACGGCTGTGGCGCTGAAGTTGCCTGTGAATGTGGAGTTGGGGGCATGTGAAACCCGCATGTGGAGCATTCGTTTGTGTGGGATGCTCACCAAGCTTCATTTCAGTCCGAGGCACTCAAAGGGCACTAAGCATAGAGTGTGAAAATGAGTTTCCTTGAGAGATGCTTGGAAGCCTGATGGTGTGTGAAGTTAGTGAGCCAAATGGAGTTGTTCTCCCACAAGAACCACTCGGCTGATCCTTCTTCAATATGCCCTTCACCAACATGCAGTGTTTCCTTGATTGAATTAGCTCTCACACCAATATTTGCGTCTAGAGCCTTTGCATTGAGGGCTATCTGAAAACGGCTGTGGCGCTGAAGTTGCCTGTGAAATGTGGAGTTGGTGGCATGTGAAACCCGCATGTGGAGCATTCGTTTGTGTGGGATGCTCTACCAGGTTCATTCCTAGATAATGCACTCAAAGGGCACTAAGCATAGAGTGTGAAAACTGAGTTTGCTTGAGAGCTGCTTGGAAGCCTGATGGTGTGTGAAGTTAGTGAGCCAAATGGAGTTGTTCTCCCACAAGAACCACTCGGCTGATCCGTCTTCAAAATGCCCTTCACCAACATGCAGTGTTTCCTTGATTGAATTAGCTCTCACACCAATATTTGCGTCTAGAGCCTTTGCATTGAGGGCTATCTGAAAACGGCTGTGGCGCTGAAGTTGCCTGTGGATGTGGAGTTGGTGGCATGTGAAACCCGCATGTGGAGCATTCGTTTGTGTGGGATGCTCACCAAGCTTCATTTCAGTCCTAGGCACTCAAAGGGCACTAAGCATAGAGTGTGAAAACTGAGTTTGCTTGAGAGCTGCTTGGAAGCCTGATGGTGTGTGAAGTTAGTGAGCCAAATGGAGTTGTTCTCCCACAAGAACCACTCGGCTGATCCTTCTTCAATATGCCCTTCACCAACATGCACTGTTTCCTTGATTGAATTAGCTCTCACACCAATATTTGCGTCTAGAGCCTTTGCATTGAGGGCTATGTGAAAACGGCTGTGGCGCTGAAGTTGCCTGTGAATGTGGAGTTGGTGGCATGTGAAACCCACATGTGGAGCATTCGTTTGTGTGGGATGCTCTACCAGGTTCATTCCTAGATAATGCACTCAAAGGGCACTAAGCATAGAGTGTGAGAACTGAGTTTTCTTGAGAGCTGCTTGGAAGCCTGATGGTGTGTGAAGTTAGTGAGCCAAATGGAGTTGTTCTCCCACAAGAACCACTCGGCTGATCCTTCTTCAATATGCCCTTCACCAACATGCAGTGTTTCCTTGATTGAATTAGCTGTCACACCAATATTTGCGTCTAGAGCCTTTGCATTGAGGGCTATCTGAAAA
The DNA here is from genome assembly GCF_030435755.1 of Ochotona princeps. Lineage (NCBI taxonomy): Eukaryota > Metazoa > Chordata > Mammalia > Lagomorpha > Ochotonidae > Ochotona > Ochotona princeps. The sequence continues at coordinate 9,034 of NW_026701737.1, forward strand.
CGGCTGTGGCACTGAAGTTGCCTGTGAATGTGGAGTTGGTGGCATGTGAAACCCGCATGTGGAGCATTCGTTTGTGTGGGATGCTCACCAAGCTTCGTTTCAGTCCTAGGCACTCAAAGGGCACTAAGCATAGAGTGTGAAAACTGAGTTTCCTTGAGAGCTGCTTGGAAGCCTTATGGTGTGTGAAGCTAGTGAGCCAAGTGGAGTTGTTCTCCCACAAGCACCACTCAGCTGATCCTTCTTCAATATGCCCTTCACCAACATGCAGTGTTTCCTTGATTGAATTAGCTCTCACACCAATATTTGCGTCTAGAGTCTGTGCATTGAGGGCTATCTGAAAACGGCTGTGGCGCTGAAGTTGCCTGTGAATGTGGAGTTGGTGGCATGTGAAACCTGCATGTGGAGCATTCGTTTGTGTGGGATGCTCACCAAGCTTCGTTTCAGTCCTAGGCACTCAAAGGGCACTAAGCATAGAGTGTGAAAACTGAGTTTCCTTGAGAGCTGCTTGGAAGCCTGATGGTGTGTGAAGTTAGTGAGCCAAATGGAGTTGTTCTGCCACAAGAACCACTCGGCTGATCCTTCTTCAATATGCCCTTCACCAACATGCAGTGTTTCCTTGATTGAATTAGCTCTCACACCAATATTTGCGTCTAGAGCCTTTGCATTGAGGGCTATCTGAAAACGGCTGTGGCGCTGAAGTTGCCTGTGAATGTGGAGTTGGTGGCATGTGAAACCCGCATGCGGAGCATTCGTTTGTGTGGGATGCTCACCAAGCTTCATTTCACTCCTAGGCACTCAAAGGACACTAAGCATAGAGTGTGAAAACTGAGTTTTCTTGAGAGCTGCTTGGAAGCCTGATGTTGTGTGAAGTTAGTGAGCCAAATGGAGTTGTTCTCCCACAAGAAGCACTCGGCTGATCCTTCTTCAATTTGCACTTCACCAACATGCAGTGTTTCCTTGATTGAATTAGCTCTCACACCAATATTTGCGTCTAGAGCCTTTGCATTGAGGGCTATCTGTAAACGGCTGTGGCGCTGAAGTTGCCTGTGAATGTGGAGTTGGTGGCATGTGAAACCCGCATGTGGAGCATTCGTTTGTGTGGAATGCTCTACCAGGTTCATTTCTAGATAAGGCACTCAAAGGGCACTAAGCATAGAGTGTGAAAACTGAGTTTGCTTGAGAGCTGCTTGGAAGCCTGATGGTGTGTGAAGTTAGTGAGCCAAATGGAGTTGTTCTCCCACAAGAACCACTCGGCTGATCCTTCTTCAATATGCCCTTCACCAACATGCAGTGTTTCCTTGATTGAATTAGCTCTCACACCAATATTTGCGTCTAGAGCCTTTGCATTGAGGGCTATCTGAAAACGGCTGTGGCGCTGAAGTTGCCTGTGAATGTGGAGTTGGTGGCATGTGAAACCCGCATGTGGAGCATTCGTTTCTGTGGGATGCTCACCAAGCTTCGTTTCAGTCCTAGGCACTCAAAGGGCACTAAGCATAGAGTGTGAAAACTGACTTTCCTTGAGAGCTGCTTGGAAGCCTGATGGTGTGTGAAGTTAGTGAGCCAAATGGAGTTGTTCTCCCACAAGAACCACTCAGCTGATCCTTCTTCAATATGCCCTTCACCAACATGCAGTGTTTCCTTGATTGAATTAGCTCTCACACCAATATTTGCGTCTAGAGCCTTTGCATTGAGGGCTATCTGAAAACGGCTGTGGCGCTGAAGTTGCCTGTGAATGTGGAGTTGGTGGCATGTGAAACCCGCATGTGGAGCATTCGTTTGTGTGGGATGCTCTACCAGGTTCATTCCTAGATAATACACTCAAAGCGCACTAAGCATAGAGTGTGAAAACTGAGCTTGCTTGAGAGCTGCTTGGAAGCCTGATGGTGTGTGAAGTTAGTGAGCCAAATGGAGTTGTTCTCCCACAAGAACCACTCGGCTGATCCTTCTTCAATATGCCCTTCACCAACATGCAGTGTTTCCTTGATTGAATTAGCTCTCACACCAATATTTGCGTCTAGAGCCTTTGCATTGAGGGCTATCTGAAAACGGCTGTGGCGCTGAAGTTGCCTGTGAATGTGGAGTTGGTGGCAGGTGAAACTCGCATGTGGAGCATTCGTTTGTGTGGGATGCTCACCAAGCTTCGTTTCAGTCCTAGGCACTCAAAGGGCACTAAGCATAGAGTGTGAAAACTGACTTTCCTTGAGAGCTGCTTGGAAGCCTGATGGTGTGTGAAGTTAGTGAGCCAAATGGAGTTGTTCTCCCACAAGAACCACTCAGCTGATCCTTCTTCAATATGCCCTTCACCAACATGCAGTGTTTCCTTGATTGAATTAGCTCTCACACCAATATTTGCGTCTAGAGCCTTTGCATTGAGTGCTATCTGAAAACGGCTGTGGCGCTGAAGTTGCCTGTGAATGTGGAGTTGGTGGCAGGTGAAACCCGCATGTGGAGCATTCGTTTGTGTGGGATGCTCTACCAGGTTCATTCCTAGATAATACACTCAAAGCGCACTAAGCATAGAGTGTGAAAACTGAGCTTGCTTGAGAGCTGCTTGGAAGCCTGATGGTGTGTGAAGTTAGTGAGCCAAATGGAGTTGTTCTCCCACAAGAACCACTCTGCTGATTCTTCTTCAACAATGCCCTTCACCAACATGCAGTGTTTCCTTGATTGAATTAGCTCTCACACCAATATTTGCGTCTAGAGCCTTTGCATTGAGGGCTATCTGAAAACGGCTATGGCGCTGAAGTTGCCTGTGAATGTGGAGTTGGTGGCATGTGAAACCCGCATGTGGAGCATTCGTTTGTGTGGGATGCTCACCAAGCTTCGTTTCAGTCCTAGGCACTCAAAGGGCACTAAGCATAGAGTGTGAAAACTGACTTTCCTTGAGAGCTGCTTGGAAGCCTGATGGTGTGTGAAGCTAGTGAGCCAAATGGAGTTGTTCTCCCACAAGAACCACTCAGCTGATCCTTCTTCAATATGCCCTTCACCAACATGCAGTGTTTCCTTGATTGAATTAGCTCTCACACCAATATTTGCGTCTAGAGCCTTTGCATTGAGGGCTATCTGAAAATGGCTGTGGCACTCAAGTTGCCTGTGAATGTGGAGTTGGTGACATGTGAAACCCGCATGTGGAGCATTCGTTTGTGTGGGATGCTCTACCAGGTTCATTCCTAGATAATACATTCAAAGGGCACTAAGCATAGAGTGTGAAAACTGAGTTTGCTTGAGAGCTGCTTGGAAGCCTGATGGTGTGTGAAGTTAGTGAGCCAAATGGAGTTGTTCTCCCACAAGAACCACTCGGCTGATCCTTCTTCAATATGCCCTTCACCAACATGCAGTGTTTCCTTGATTGAATTAGCTCTCACACCAATATTTGCGTCTAGAGCCTTTGCATTGAGGGTTATCTGAAAACGGCTGTGGCGCTGAAGTTGCCTGTGAATGTGGAGTTGGTGGCATGTGAAACCCGCATGTGGAGCATTCGTTTGTGTAGGATGCTCACCAAGTTTCATTTCAGTCGAAGACACTCAAAGGACACTAAGCATAGAGTGTGAAAACTGAGTTTTCTTGAGAGCTGCTTGGAAGCCTGATGGTGTGTGAAGTTAGTGAGCCAAATGGAGTTGTTCTCCCACAAGAAGCACTCGGCTGATCCTTCTTCAATATGCCCTTCACCAACATGCAGTGTTTCCTTGATTGAATTAGCTCTCACACCAATATTTGCGTCTAGAGCCTTTGCATTGAGGGCTATCTGAAAACGGCTGTGGCGCTGAAGTTGCCTGTGAATGTGGAGTTGGTGGCATGTGAAACCCGCATGTGGAGCATTCGTTTCTGTGGGATGCTCTACCAGGTTCATTCCTAGATAATGCACTCAAAGGGCACTAAGCATAGAGTGTGAAAACTGAGTTTGCTTGAGAGCTGCTTGGAAGCCTGATGGTGTGTGAAGTTAGTGAGCCAAATGGAGTTGTTCTCCCACAAGAACCACTCGGCTGATCCTTCTTCAATATGCCCTTCACCAACATGCATTGTTTCCTTGATTGAATTAGCTCTCACACCAATATTTGCGTCTAGAGCCTTTGCATTGAGGGCTATGTGAAACTGCTGTGGCGCTGAAGTTGCCTGTGAATGTGGAGTTGGTGGCATGTGAAACCCGCATGTGGAGCATTCGTTTGTGTGGGATGCTCACCAAGCTTCGTTTCAGTCCTAGGCACTCAAAGGGCACTAAGCCTAGAGTGTGAAAACTGAGTTTCCTTGAGAGCTGCTTGGAAGCCTGATGGTGTGTGAAGTTAGTGAGCCAAATGGGGTTGTTCTCCCACAAGAACCACTCGGCTGATCCTTCTTCAAAATGCCCTTCACCAACATGCAGTGTTTCCTTGATTGAATTAGCTCTCACACCAATATTTGCGTCTAGAGCCTTTGCATTGAGGGCTATCTGAAAACGGCTGTGGCGCTGAAGTTCCCTGTGAATATGGAGTTAGTGGCATGTGAAACCCGCTTGTGGAGCATTCGTTTGTGTGGGATGCTCTACCAGGTTCATTCCTAGATAATTCACTCAAAGGGCACTAAGCATAGAGTGTGAAAACAGTTTCCTTGAGAGCTGCTTGGAAGCCTGATGGTGTGTGAAGTTAGTGAGCCAAATGGAGTTGTTCTCCCACAAGAACCACTCGGCTGATCCTTCTTCAATATGCCCTTCACCAACATGCAGTGTTTCCTTGATTGAATTAGCTCTCACACCAATATTTGCGTCTAGAACCTTTGCATTGAGGGCTATCTGAAAACGGCTGTGGCGCTGAAGTTGCCTGTGAATGTGGAGTTGGTGGCATGTGAAACCCGCATGTGGAGCATTCGTTTGTGTGGGATGCTCACCAAGCTTCGTTTCAGTCCTAGGCACTCAAAGGGCACTAAGCATAGAGTGTGAAAACTGACTTTCCTTGAGAGCTGCTTGGAAGCCTGATGGTGTGTGAAGCTAGTGAGCCAAATGGAGTTGTTCTCCCACAAGAACCACTCAGCTGATCCTTCTTCAATATGCCCTTCACCAACATGCAGTGTTTCCTTGATTGAATTAGCTCTCACACCAATATTTGCGTCTAGAGCCTTTGCATTGAGGGCTATCTGAAAATGGCTGTGGCACTGAAGTTGCCTGTGAATGTGGAGTTGGTGACATGTGAAACCCGCATGTGGAGCATTCGTTTGTGTGGGATGCTCTACCAGGTTCATTCCTAGATAATACATTCAAAGGGCACTAAGCATAGAGTGTGAAAACTGAGTTTGCTTGAGAGCTGCTTGGAAGCCTGATGGTGTGTGAAGTTAGTGAGCCAAATGGAGTTGTTCTCCCACAAGAACCACTCGGCTGATCCTTCTTCAATATGCCCTTCACCAACATGCAGTGTTTCCTTGATTGAATTAGCTCTCACACCAATATTTGCGTCTAGAGCCTTTGCATTGAGGGTTATCTGAAAACGGCTGTGGCGCTGAAGTTGCCTGTGAATGTGGAGTTGGTGGCATGTGAAACCCGCATGTGGAGCATTCGTTTGTGTAGGATGCTCACCAAGTTTCATTTCAGTCGAAGACACTCAAAGGACACTAAGCATAGAGTGTGAAAACTGAGTTTTCTTGAGAGCTGCTTGGAAGCCTGATGGTGTGTGAAGTTAGTGAGCCAAATGGAGTTGTTCTCCCACAAGAAGCACTCGGCTGATCCTTCTTCAATATGCCCTTCACCAACATGCAGTGTTTCCTTGATTGAATTAGCTCTCACACCAATATTTGCGTCTAGAGCCTTTGCATTGAGGGCTATCTGAAAACGGCTGTGGCGCTGAAGTTGCCTGTGAATGTGGAGTTGGTGGCATGTGAAACCCGCATGTGGAGCATTCGTTTCTGTGGGATGCTCTACCAGGTTCATTCCTAGATAATGCACTCAAAGGGCACTAAGCATAGAGTGTGAAAACTGAGTTTGCTTGAGAGCTGCTTGGAAGCCTGATGGTGTGTGAAGTTAGTGAGCCAAATGGAGTTGTTCTCCCACAAGAACCACTCGGCTGATCCTTCTTCAATATGCCCTTCACCAACATGCATTGTTTCCTTGATTGAATTAGCTCTCACACCAATATTTGCGTCTAGAGCCTTTGCATTGAGGGCTATGTGAAACTGCTGTGGCGCTGAAGTTGCCTGTGAATGTGGAGTTGGTGGCATGTGAAACCCGCATGTGGAGCATTCGTTTGTGTGGGATGCTCACCAAGCTTCGTTTCAGTCCTAGGCACTCAAAGGGCACTAAGCCTAGAGTGTGAAAACTGAGTTTGCTTGAGAGCTGCTTGGAAGCCTGATGGTGTGTGAAGTTAGTGAGCCAAATGGGGTTGTTCTCCCACAAGAACCACTCGGCTGATCCTTCTTCAAAATGCCCTTCACCAACATGCAGTGTTTCCTTGATTGAATTAGCTCTCACACCAATATTTGCGTCTAGAGCCTTTGCATTGAGGGCTATCTGAAAACGGCTGTGGCGCTGAAGTTGCCTGTGAATATGGAGTTAGTGGCATGTGAAACCCGCTTGTGGAGCATTCGTTTGTGTGGGATGCTCTACCAGGTTCATTCCTAGATAATTCACTCAAAGGGCACTAAGCATAGAGTGTGAAAACAGTTTCCTTGAGAGCTGCTTGGAAGCCTGATGGTGTGTGAAGTTAGTGAGCCAAATGGAGTTGTTCTCCCACAAGAACCACTCGGCTGATCCTTCTTCAATATGCCCTTCACCAACATGCAGTGTTTCCTTGATTGAATTAGCTCTCACACCAATATTTGCGTCTAGAACCTTTGCATTGAGGGCTATCTGAAAACGGCTGTGGCGCTGAAGTTGCCTGTGAATGTGGAGTTGGTGGCATGTGAAACCCGCATGTGGAGCATTCGTTTGTGTGGGATGCTCACCAAGCTTCGTTTCAGTCCTAGGCACTCAAAGGGCACTAAGCATAGAGTGTGAAAACTGAGTTTCCTTGAGAGCTGCTTGGAAGCCTGATGGTGTGTGAAGCTAGTAAGCCAAATGGAGTTGTTCTCCCACAAGAACCACTCAGCTGATCCTTCTTCAATATGCCCTTCACCAACATGCAGTGTTTCCTTGATTGAATTAGCTCTCACACCAATATTTGCGTCTAGAGCCTTTGCATTGAGGGCTATCTGAAAGCGGCTGCGGCACTGAAGTTGCCTGTGAATGTGGAGTTGGTGACATGTGAAACCCGCATGTGGAGCATTCGTTTGTGTGGGATGCTCTACCAGGTTCATTCCTAGATAAACACTCAAAGGGCACTAAGCATAGAGTGTGAAAACTGAGTTTACTTGAGAGCTGCTTGGAAGCCTGATGGTGTGTGAAGTTAGTGAGCCAAATGGAGTTGTTCTCCCACAAGAACCACTCGGCTGATCCTTCTTCAATATGCCCTTCACCAACATGCAGTGTTTCCTTGATTGAATTAGCTCTCACACCAATATTTGCGTCTAGAGCCTTTGCATTGAGGGCTATCTGAAAACGGCTGTGGCGCTGAAGTTGCCTGTGAATGTGGAGTTGGTGGCATGTGAAACCCGCATGTGGAGCATTCGTTTGTGTGGGATGCTCACCAAGCTTCCTTTCAGTTCTAGACACTCAAAGGACACTAAGCATAGAGTGTGAAAACTGAGTTTTCTTGAGAGCTGCTTGGAAGCCTGATGGTGTGTGAAGTTAGTGAGCCAAGTGGAGTTGTTCTCCCACAAGAAGCACTCGGCTGATCCTTCTTCAATATGCCGTTCACCAACATGCAGTGTTTCCTTGATTGAATTAGCTCTCACACCAATATTTGCGTCTAGAGCCTTTGCATTGAGGGCTATCTGAAAACGGCTGTGGCGCTGAAGTGGCCTGTGAATGTGGAGTTGGTGGCATGTGAAACCCGCATGTGGAGCATTCGTTTGTGTGGGATGCTCTACCAGGTTCATTCCTAGATAATGCACTCAAAGGGCACTAAGCATAGAGTGTGAAAACTGAGTTTGCTTGAGAGCTGCTTGGAAGCCTGATGGTGTGTGAAGTTAGTGAGCCAAATGGAGTTGTTCTCCCACAAGAACCACTCGGCTGATCCTTCTTCAATATGCCCTTCACCAACATGCCGTGTTTCCTTGATTGAATTAGCTCTCACACCAATATTTGCGTCTAGAGCCTTTGCATTGAGGGCTATGTGAAAACGGCTGTGGCGCTGAAGTTGCCTGTGAATGTGGAGTTGGTGGCATGTGAAACCCGCATGTGGAGCATTCGTTTGTGTGGGATGCTCACCAAGCTTCGTTTCAGTCCTAGGCACTCAAAGGGCACTAAGCATAGAGTGTGAAAACTGAGTTTCCTTGAGAGCTGCTTGGAAGCCTGATGGTGTGTGAAGTTAGTGAGCCAAATGGAGTTGTTCTGCCACAAGAACCACTCGGCTGATCCTTCTTCAATATGCCCTTCACCAACATGCAGTGTTTCCTTGATTGAATTAGCTCTCACACCAATATTTGCGTCTAGAGCCTTTGCATTGAGGGCTATCTGAAAACGGCTGTGGCGCTGAAGTTGCCTGTGAATATGGAGTTAGTGGCATGTGAAACCCGCTTGTGGAGCATTCCTTTGTGTGGGATGCTCTACCAGGTTCATTCCTAGATAATGCACTCAAAGGGCACTAAGCATAGAGTGTGAAAACTGAGTTTGCTTGAGAGCTGCTTGGAAGCCTGATGGTGTGTGAAGTTAGTGAGCCAAATGGAGTTGTTCTCCCACAAGAACCACTCGGCTGATCCTTCTTCAATATGCCCTTCACCAACATGCAGTGTTTCCTTGATTGAATTAGCTCTCACACCAATATTTGCGTCTAGAGCCTTTGCATTGAGGGCTATCTGAAAACGGCTGTGGCGCTGAAGTTGCCTGTGAATGTGGAGTTGGTGGCATGTGAAACCCGCATGTGGAGCATTCGTTTGTGTGGGATGCTCACCAAGCTTCGTTTCAGTCCTAGGCACTCAAAGGGCACTAAGCATAGAGTGTGAAAACTGAGTTTCCTTGAGAGCTGCTTGGAAGCCTGATGGTGTGTGAAGTTAGTGAGCCAAATGGAGTTGTTCTGCCACAAGAACCACTCGGCTGATCCTTCTTCAATATGCCCTTCACCAACATGCAGTGTTTCCTTGATTGAATTAGCTCTCACACCAATATTTGCGTCTAGAGCCTTTGCATTGAGGGCTATCTGAAAACGGCTGTGGCGCTGAAGTTGCCTGTGAATATGGAGTTAGTGGCATGTGAAACCCGCTTGTGGAGCATTCCTTTGTGTGGGATGCTCTACCAGGTTCATTCCTAGATAATGCACTCAAAGGGCACTAAGCATAGAGTGTGAAAACAGTTTCCTTGAGAGCTGCTTGGAAGCCTGATGGTGTGTGAAGTTAGTGAGCCAAATGGAGTTGTTCTCCCACAAGAACCACTCGGCTGATCCTTCTTCAATATGCCCTTCACCAACATGCAGTGTTTCCTTGATTGAATTAGCTCTCACACCAATATTTGCGTCTAGAGCCTTTGCATTGAGGGCTATCTGAAAACGGCTGTGGCGCTGAAGTTGCCTGTGAATATGGAGTTAGTGGCATGTGAAACCCGCTTGTGGAGCATTCCTTTGTGTGGGATGCTCTACCAGGTTCATTCCTAGATAATGCACTCAAAGGGCACTAAGCATAGAGTGTGAAAACAGTTTCCTTGAGAGCTGCTTGGAAGCCTGATGGTGTGTGAAGTTAGTGAGCCAAATGGAGTTGTTCTCCCACAAGAACCACTCGGCTGATCCTTCTTCAATATGCCCTTCACCAACATGCAGTGTTTCCTTGATTGAATTAGCTCTCACACCAATATTTGCGTCTAGAGCCTTTGCATTGAGGGCTATCTGAAAACGGCTGTGGCGCTGAAGTTTTCTGTGAATGTGGAGTTGGTGGCATGTGAAACCCGCATGTGGAGCATTCGTTTGTGTGGGATGCTCACCAAGCTTCGTTTCAGTCCTAGGCACTCAAAGGGCACTAAGCATAGAGTGTGAAAACTGAGTTTCCTTGAGAGCTGCTTGGAAGCCTGATGGTGTGTGAAGCTAGTAAGCCAAATGGAGTTGTTCTCCCACAAGAACCACTCAGCTGATCCTTCTTCAATATGCCCTTCACCAACATGCAGTGTTTCCTTGATTGAATTAGCTCTCACACCAATATTTGCGTCTAGAGCCTTTGCATTGAGGGCTATCTGAAAACGGCTGTGGCACTGAAGTTGCCTGTGAATGTGGAGTTGGTGACATGTGAAACCCGCATGTGGAGCATTCGTTTGTGTGGGATGCTCTACCAGGTTCATTCCTAGATAATACACTCAAAGGGCACTAAGCCTAGAGTGTGAAAACTGAGTTTGCTTGAGAGCTGCTTGGAAGCCTGATGGTGTGTGAAGTTAGTGAGCCAAATGGAGTTGTTCTCCCACAAGAACCACTCGGCTGATCCTTCTTCAATATGCCCTTCACCAACATGCAGTGTTTCCTTGATTGAATTAGCTCTCACACCAATATTTGCGTCTAGAGCCTTTGCATTGAGGGCTATCTGAAAACGGCTGTGGCGCTGAAGTTGCCTGTGAATGTGGAGTTGGTGGCATGTGAAACCCGCATGTGGAGCATTCGTTTGTGTGGGATGCTCACCAAGCTTCCTTTCAGTCCTAGACACTCAAAGGACACTAAGCATAGAGTGTGAAAACTGAGTTTTCTTGAGAGCTGCTTGGAAGCCTGATGGTGTGTGAAGTTAGTGAGCCAAATGGAGTTGTTCTCCCACAGGAACCACTCGGCTGATCCTTCTTCAATATGCCCTTCACCAACATGCAGTGTTTCCTTGATTGAATTAGCTGTCACACCAATATTTGCGTCTAGAGCCTTTGCATTGAGGGCTATCTGAAAACGGCTGTGGCGCTGAAGTTGCCTGTGAATGTGGAGTTGGTGGCATGTGAAACCCGCTTGTGGAGCATTCGTTTGTGTGGGATGCTCTACCAGGTTCATTCCTAGATAATGCACTCAAAGGGCACTAAGCATAGAGTGTGAAAACTGAGTTTGCTTGAGAGCTGCTTGGAAGCCTGATGGTGTGTGAAGTTAGTGAGCCAAATGGAGTTGTTCTCCCACAAGAACCACTCGGCTGATCCTTCTTCAATATGCCCTTCACCAACATGCAGTGTTTCCTTGATTGAATTAGCTCTCACACCAATATTTGCGTCTAGAGCCTTTGCATTGAGGGCTATGTGAAAACGGCTGTGGCGCTGAAGTTGCCTGTGAATGTGGAGTTGGTGGCATGTGAAACCCGCATGTGGAGCATTCGTTTGTGTGGGATGCTCACCAAGCTTCGTTTCAGTCCTAGGCACTCAAAGGACACTAAGCATAGAGTGTGAAAACTGAGTTTCCTTGAGAGCTGCTTGGAAGCCTGATGGTGTGTGAAGTTAGTGAGCCAAATGGAGTTGTTCTGCCACAAGAACCACTCGGCTGATCCTTCTTCAATATGCCCTTCACCAACATGCAGTGTTTCCTTGATTGAATTAGCTCTCACACCAATATTTGCGTCTAGAGCCTTTGCATTGAGGGCTATCTGAAAACGGCTGTGGCGCTGAAGTTGCCTGTGAATGTGGAGTTAGTGGCAGGTGAAACCCGCATGTGGAGCATTCGTTTGTGTGGGATGCTCACCAAGCTTCATTTCAGTCCTAGGCACTCAATGGGCACTAAGCATAGAGTGTGAAAACTGAGTTTCCTTGAGAGCTGCTTGGAAGCCTGATGGTGTGTGAAGTTAGTGAGCCAAATGGAGTTGTTCTCCCACAAGAACCACTCAGCTGATCCTTCTTCAATATGCCCTTCACCAACATGCAGTGTTTCCTTGATTGAATTAGCTCTCACACCAATATTTGCTTCTAGAGCCTTTGCATTGAGGGCTATCTGAAAACGGCTGTGGCGCTGAAGTTGCCTGTGAATGTGGAGTTGGTGGCATGTGAAACCCGCATGTGGAGCATTCGTTTGTGTGGGATGCTGTACCAGGTTCATTCCTAGATAATGCACTCAAAGGGCACTAAGCATAGATTGTGAAAACAGTTTCCTTGAGAGCTGCTTGGAAGCCTGATGGTGTGTGAAATTAGTGAGCCAAATGGAGTTGTTCTCCCACAAGAACCACTCGGCTGATCCTTCTTCAATATGCCCTTCACCAACATGCAGTGTTTCCTTGATTGAATTAGCTCTCACACCAATATTTGCGTCTAGAGCCTTTGCATTGAGGGCTATCTGAAAACGGCTGTGGCACTGAAGTTGCCTGTGAATGTGGAGTTGGTGGCATGTGAAACCCGCATGTATAGCATTCGTTTGTGTGGGATGCTCACCAAGCTTCGTTTCAGTCCTAGGCACTCAAAGGGCACTAAGCATAGAGTGTGAAAACTGAGTTTCCTTGAGAGCTGCTTGGAAGCCTGATGGTGTGTGAAGTTAGTGAGCCAAATGGAGTTGTTCTCCCACAAGAACCACTCAGCTGATCCTTCTTCAATATGCCCTTCACCAACATGCAGTGTTTCCTTGATTGAATTAGCTGTCACACCAATATTTGCGTCTAGAGCCTTTGCATTGAGGGCTATCTGAAAACGGCTGTGGCGCTGAAGTTGCCTGTGAATATGGAGTTAGTGGCATGTGAAACCCGCTTGTGGAGCATTCCTTTGTGTGGGATGCTCTACCAGGTTCATTCCTAGATAATGCACTCAAAGGGCACTAAGCATAGAGTGTGAAAACAGTTTCCTTGAGAGCTGCTTGGAAGCCTGATGGTGTGTGAAGTTAGTGAGCCAAATGGAGTTGTTCTCCCACAAGAACCACTCGGCTGATCCTTCTTCAATATGCCCTTCACCAACATGCAGTGTTTCCTTGATTGAATTAGCTCTCACACCAATATTTGCGTCTAGAGCCTTTGCATTGAGGGCTATCTGAAAACGGCTGTGGCGCTGAAGTGGCCTGTGAATATGGAGTTAGTGGCATGTGAAACCCGCTTGTGGAGCATTCCTTTGTGTGGGATGCTCTACCAGGTTCATTCCTAGATAATGCACTCAAAGGGCACTAAGCATAGAGTGTGAAAACAGTTTCCTTGAGAGCTGCTTGGAAGCCTGATGGTGTGTGAAGTTAGTGAGCCAAATGGAGTTGTTCTCCCACAAGAACCACTCGGCTGATCCTTCTTCAATATGCCCTTCACCAACATGCAGTGTTTCCTTGATTGAATTAGCTCTCACACCAATATTTGCGTCTAGAGCCTTTGCATTGAGGGCTATCTGAAAACGGCTGTGGCGCTGAAGTTTTCTGTGAATGTGGAGTTGGTGGCATGTGAAACCCGCATGTGGAGCATTCGTTTGTGTGGGATGCTCACCAAGCTTCGTTTCAGTCCTAGGCACTCAAAGGGCACTAAGCATAGAGTGTGAAAACTGAGTTTCCTTGAGAGCTGCTTGGAAGCCTGATGGTGTGTGAAGCTAGTAAGCCAAATGGAGTTGTTCTCCCACAAGAACCACTCAGCTGATCCTTCTTCAATATGCCCTTCACCAACATGCAGTGTTTCCTTGATTGAATTAGCTCTCACACCAATATTTGCGTCTAGAGCCTTTGCATTGAGGGCTATCTGAAAACGGCTGTGGCACTGAAGTTGCCTGTGAATGTGGAGTTGGTGACATGTGAAACCCGCATGTGGAGCATTCGTTTGTGTGGGATGCTGTACCAGGTTCATTCCTAGATAATACACTCAAAGGGCACTAAGCATAGAGTGTGAAAACTGAGTTTGCTTGAGAGCTGCTTGGAAGCCTGATGGTGTGTGAAGTTAGTGAGCCAAATGGAGTTGTTCTCCCTCAAGAACCACTCGGCTGATCCTTCTTCAATATGCCCTTCACCAACATGCAGTGTTTCCTTGATTGAATTAGCTCTCACACCAATATTTGCGTCTAGAGCCTTTGCATTGAGGGCTATCTGAAAACGGCTGTGGCGCTGAAGTTGCCTGTGAATGTGGAGTTGGTGGCATGTGAAACCCGCATGTGAAGCATTCGTTTGTGTGGGATGCTCACCAAGCTTCCTTTCAGTCCTAGACACTCAAAGGACACTAAGCATAGAGTGTGAAAACTGAGTTTTCTTGAGAGCTGCTTGGAAGCCTGATGGTGTGTGAAGTTAGTGAGCCAAGTGGAGTTGTTCTCCCACAAGAAGCACTCGGCTGATCCTTCTTCAATATGCCGTTCACCAACATGCAGTGTTTCCTTGATTGAATTAGCTCTCACACCAATATTTGCGTCTAGAGCCTTTGCATTGAGGGCTATCTGAAAACGGCTGTGGCGCTGAAGTTGCCTGTGAATGTGGAGTTGGTGGCATGTGAAACCCGCATGTGGAGCATTCGTTTGTGTGGGATGCTCTACCAGGTTCATTCCTAGATAATGCACTCAAAGGGCACTAAGCATAGAGTGTGAAAACTGAGTTTGCTTGAGAGCTGCTTGGAAGCCTGATGGTGTGTGAAGTTAGTGAGCCAAATGGAGTTGTTCTCCCACAAGAACCACTCGGCTGATCCTTCTTCAATATGCCCTTCACCAACATGCCGTGTTTCCTTGATTGAATTAGCTCTCACACCAATATTTGCGTCTAGAGCCTTTGCATTGAGGGCTATGTGAAAACGGCTGTGGCGCTGAAGTTGCCTGTGAATGTGGAGTTGGTGGCATGTGAAACCCGCATGTGGAGCATTCGTTTGTGTGGGATGCTCACCAAGCTTCGTTTCAGTCCTAGGCACTCAAAGGGCACTAAGCATAGAGTGTGAAAACTGAGTTTCCTTGAGAGCTGCTTGGAAGCCTGATGGTGTGTGAAGTTAGTGAGCCAAATGGAGTTGTTCTGCCACAAGAACCACTCGGCTGATCCTTCTTCAATATGCCCTTCACCAACATGCAGTGTTTCCTTGATTGAATTAGCTCTCACACCAATATTTGCGTCTAGAGCCTTTGCATTGAGGGCTATCTGAAAACGGCTGTGGCGCTGAAGTTGCCTGTGAATATGGAGTTAGTGGCATGTGAAACCCGCTTGTGGAGCATTCCTTTGTGTGGGATGCTCTACCAGGTTCATTCCTAGATAATGCACTCAAAGGGCACTAAGCATAGAGTGTGAAAACTGAGTTTGCTTGAGAGCTGCTTGGAAGCCTGATGGTGTGTGAAGTTAGTGAGCCAAATGGAGTTGTTCTCCCACAAGAACCACTCGGCTGATCCTTCTTCAATATGCCCTTCACCAACATGCAGTGTTTCCTTGATTGAATTAGCTCTCACACCAATATTTGCGTCTAGAGCCTTTGCATTGAGGGCTATCTGAAAACGGCTGTGGCGCTGAAGTTTTCTGTGAATGTGGAGTTGGTGGCATGTGAAACCCGCATGTGGAGCATTCGTTTGTGTGGGATGCTCTACCAGGTTCATTCCTAGATAATGCACTCAAAGGGCACTAAGCATAGAGTGTGAAAACTGAGTTTGCTTGAGAGCTGCTTGGAAGCCTGATGGTGTGTGAAGTTAGTGAGCCAAATGGAGTTGTTCTCCCACAAGAACCACTCGGCTGATCCTTCTTCAATATGCCCTTCACCAACATGCCGTGTTTCCTTGATTGAATTAGCTCTCACACCAATATTTGCGTCTAGAGCCTTTGCATTGAGGGCTATGTGAAAACGGCTGTGGCGCTGAAGTTGCCTGTGAATGTGGAGTTGGTGGCATGTGAAACCCGCATGTGGAGCATTCGTTTGTGTGGGATGCTCACCAAGCTTCGTTTCAGTCCTAGGCACTCAAAGGGCACTAAGCATAGAGTGTGAAAACTGAGTTTCCTTGAGAGCTGCTTGGAAGCCTGATGGTGTGTGAAGTTAGTGAGCCAAATGGAGTTGTTCTGCCACAAGAACCACTCGGCTGATCCTTCTTCAATATGCCCTTCACCAACATGCAGTGTTTCCTTGATTGAATTAGCTCTCACACCAATATTTGCGTCTAGAGCCTTTGCATTGAGGGCTATCTGAAAACGGCTGTGGCGCTGAAGTTGCCTGTGAATATGGAGTTAGTGGCATGTGAAACCCGCTTGTGGAGCATTCCTTTGTGTGGGATGCTCTACCAGGTTCATTCCTAGATAATGCACTCAAAGGGCACTAAGCATAGAGTGTGAAAACTGAGTTTGCTTGAGAGCTGCTTGGAAGCCTGATGGTGTGTGAAGTTAGTGAGCCAAATGGAGTTGTTCTCCCACAAGAACCACTCGGCTGATCCTTCTTCAATATGCCCTTCACCAACATGCAGTGTTTCCTTGATTGAATTAGCTCTCACACCAATATTTGCGTCTAGAGCCTTTGCATTGAGGGCTATCTGAAAACGGCTGTGGCGCTGAAGTTTTCTGTGAATGTGGAGTTGGTGGCATGTGAAACCCGCATGTGGAGCATTCGTTTGTGTGGGATGCTCTACCAGGTTCATTCCTAGATAATGCACTCAAAGGGCACTAAGCATAGAGTGTGAAAACTGAGTTTCCTTGAGAGCTGCTTGGAAGCCTGATGGTGTGTGAAGTTAGTGAGCCAAATGGAGTTGTTCTCCCACAAGAACCACTCGGCTGATCCTTCTTCAATATGCCCTTCACCAACATGCCGTGTTTCCTTGATTGAATTAGCTCTCACACCAATATTTGCGTCTAGAGCCTTTGCATTGAGGGCTATGTGAAAACGGCTGTGGCGCTGAAGTTGCCTGTGAATGTGGAGTTGGTGGCATGTGAAACCCGCATGTGGAGCATTCGTTTGTGTGGGATGCTCACCAAGCTTCGTTTCAGTCCTAGGCACTCAAAGGGCACTAAGCATAGAGTGTGAAAACTGAGTTTCCTTGAGAGCTGCTTGGAAGCCTGATGGTGTGTGAAGTTAGTGAGCCAAATGGAGTTGTTCTGCCACAAGAACCACTCGGCTGATCCTTCTTCAATATGCCCTTCACCAACATGCAGTGTTTCCTTGATTGAATTAGCTCTCACACCAATATTTGCGTCTAGAGCCTTTGCATTGAGGGCTATCTGAAAACGGCTGTGGCGCTGAAGTTGCCTGTGAATATGGAGTTAGTGGCATGTGAAACCCGCTTGTGGAGCATTCGTTTGTGTGGGATGCTCTACCAGGTTCATTCCTAGATAATGCACTCAAAGGGCACTAAGCATAGAGTGTGAAAACTGAGTTTGCTTGAGAGCTGCTTGGAAGCCTGATGGTGTGTGAAGTTAGTGAGCCAAATGGAGTTGTTCTCCCACAAGAACCACTCGGCTGATCCTTCTTCAATATGCCCTTCACCAACATGCAGTGTTTCCTTGATTGAATTAGCTCTCACACCAATATTTGCGTCTAGAGCCTTTGCATTGAGGGCTATCTGAAAACGGCTGTGGCGCTGAAGTTTTCTGTGAATGTGGAGTTGGTGGCATGTGAAACCCGCATGTGGAGCATTCGTTTGTGTGGGATGCTCACCAAGCTTCGTTTCAGTCCTAGGCACTCAAAGGGCACTAAGCATAGAGTGTGAAAACTGAGTTTCCTTGAGAGCTGCTTGGAAGTCTGATGGTGTGTGAAGGTAGTAAGCCAAATGGAGTTGTTCTCCCACAAGAACCACTCAGCTGATCCTTCTTCAATATGCCCTTCACCAACATGCAGTGTTTCCTTGATTGAATTAGCTCTCACACCAATATTTGCGTCTAGAGCCTTTGCATTGAGGGCTATCTGTAAACGGCTGTGGCGCTGAAGTTGCCTGTGAATGTGGAGTTGGTGGCATGTGAAACCCGCATGTGGAGCATTCGTTTGCGTGGGATGCTCTACCAGGTTCATTCCTAGATAAGGCACTCAAAGGGCACTAAGCATAGAGTGTGAAAACTGAGTTTGCTTGAGAGCTGCTTGGAAGCCTGATGGTGTGTGAAGTTAGTGAGCCAAATGGAGTTGTTCTCCCACAAGAACCACTCAGCTGATCCTTCTTCAATATGCCCTTCACCAACATGCAGTGTTTCCTTGATTGAATTAGCTGTCACACCAATATTTGCGTCTAGAGCCTTTGCATTGAGGGCTATCTGAAAACGGCTGTGGCGCTGAAGTTGCCTGTGAATATGGAGTTAGTGGCATGTGAAACCCGCTTGTGGAGCATTCCTTTGTGTGGGATGCTCTACCAGGTTCATTCCTAGATAATGCACTCAAAGGGCACTAAGCATAGAGTGTGAAAACAGTTTCCTTGAGAGCTGCTTGGAAGCCTGATGGTGTGTGAAGTTAGTGAGCCAAATGGAGTTGTTCTCCCACAAGAACCACTCGGCTGATCCTTCTTCAATATGCCCTTCACCAACATGCAGTGTTTCCTTGATTGAATTAGCTCTCACACCAATATTTGCGTCTAGAGCCTTTGCATTGAGGGCTATCTGAAAACGGCTGTGGCGCTGAAGTGGCCTGTGAATATGGAGTTAGTGGCATGTGAAACCCGCTTGTGGAGCATTCCTTTGTGTGGGATGCTCTACCAGGTTCATTCCTAGATAATGCACTCAAAGGGCACTAAGCATAGAGTGTGAAAACAGTTTCCTTGAGAGCTGCTTGGAAGCCTGATGGTGTGTGAAGTTAGTGAGCCAAATGGAGTTGTTCTCCCACAAGAACCACTCGGCTGATCCTTCTTCAATATGCCCTTCACCAACATGCAGTGTTTCCTTGATTGAATTAGCTCTCACACCAATATTTGCGTCTAGAGCCTTTGCATTGAGGGCTATCTGAAAACGGCTGTGGCGCTGAAGTTTTCTGTGAATGTGGAGTTGGTGGCATGTGAAACCCGCATGTGGAGCATTCGTTTGTGTGGGATGCTCACCAAGCTTCGTTTCAGTCCTAGGCACTCAAAGGGCACTAAGCATAGAGTGTGAAAACTGAGTTTCCTTGAGAGCTGCTTGGAAGCCTGATGGTGTGTGAAGCTAGTAAGCCAAATGGAGTTGTTCTCCCACAAGAACCACTCAGCTGATCCTTCTTCAATATGCCCTTCACCAACATGCAGTGTTTCCTTGATTGAATTAGCTCTCACACCAATATTTGCGTCTAGAGCCTTTGCATTGAGGGCTATCTGAAAACGGCTGTGGCACTGAAGTTGCCTGTGAATGTGGAGTTGGTGACATGTGAAACCCGCATGTGGAGCATTCGTTTGTGTGGGATGCTGTACCAGGTTCATTCCTAGATAATACACTCAAAGGGCACTAAGCATAGAGTGTGAAAACTGAGTTTGCTTGAGAGCTGCTTGGAAGCCTGATGGTGTGTGAAGTTAGTGAGCCAAATGGAGTTGTTCTCCCTCAAGAACCACTCGGCTGATCCTTCTTCAATATGCCCTTCACCAACATGCAGTGTTTCCTTGATTGAATTAGCTCTCACACCAATATTTGCGTCTAGAGCCTTTGCATTGAGGGCTATCTGAAAACGGCTGTGGCGCTGAAGTTGCCTGTGAATGTGGAGTTGGTGGCATGTGAAACCCGCATGTGAAGCATTCGTTTGTGTGGGATGCTCACCAAGCTTCCTTTCAGTCCTAGACACTCAAAGGACACTAAGCATAGAGTGTGAAAACTGAGTTTTCTTGAGAGCTGCTTGGAAGCCTGATGGTGTGTGAAGTTAGTGAGCCAAGTGGAGTTGTTCTCCCACAAGAAGCACTCGGCTGATCCTTCTTCAATATGCCGTTCACCAACATGCACTGTTTCCTTGATTGAATTAGCTCTCACACCAATATTTGCGTCTAGAGCCTTTGCATTGAGGGCTATCTGAAAACGGCTGTGGCGCTGAAGTTGCCTGTGAATGTGGAGTTGGTGGCATGTGAAACCCGCATGTGGAGCATTCGTTTGTGTGGGATGCTCTACCAGGTTCATTCCTAGATAATGCACTCAAAGGGCACTAAGCATAGAGTGTGAAAACTGAGTTTGCTTGAGAGCTGCTTGGAAGCCTGATGGTGTGTGAAGTTAGTGAGCCAAATGGAGTTGTTCTCCCACAAGAACCACTCGGCTGATCCTTCTTCAATATGCCCTTCACCAACATGCCGTGTTTCCTTGATTGAATTAGCTCTCACACCAATATTTGCGTCTAGAGCCTTTGCATTGAGGGCTATGTGAAAACGGCTGTGGCGCTGAAGTTGCCTGTGAATGTGGAGTTGGTGGCATGTGAAACCCGCATGTGGAGCATTCGTTTGTGTGGGATGCTCACCAAGCTTCGTTTCAGTCCTAGGCACTCAAAGGGCACTAAGCATAGAGTGTGAAAACTGAGTTTCCTTGAGAGCTGCTTGGAAGCCTGATGGTGTGTGAAGTTAGTGAGCCAAATGGAGTTGTTCTGCCACAAGAACCACTCGGCTGATCCTTCTTCAATATGCCCTTCACCAACATGCAGTGTTTCCTTGATTGAATTAGCTCTCACACCAATATTTGCGTCTAGAGCCTTTGCATTGAGGGCTATCTGAAAACGGCTGTGGCGCTGAAGTTGCCTGTGAATATGGAGTTAGTGGCATGTGAAACCCGCTTGTGGAGCATTCCTTTGTGTGGGATGCTCTACCAGGTTCATTCCTAGATAATGCACTCAAAGGGCACTAAGCATAGAGTGTGAAAACTGAGTTTGCTTGAGAGCTGCTTGGAAGCCTGATGGTGTGTGAAGTTAGTGAGCCAAATGGAGTTGTTCTCCCACAAGAACCACTCGGCTGATCCTTCTTCAATATGCCCTTCACCAACATGCAGTGTTTCCTTGATTGAATTAGCTCTCACACCAATATTTGCGTCTAGAGCCTTTGCATTGAGGGCTATCTGAAAACGGCTGTGGCGCTGAAGTTTTCTGTGAATGTGGAGTTGGTGGCATGTGAAACCCGCATGTGGAGCATTCGTTTGTGTGGGATGCTCTACCAGGTTCATTCCTAGATAATGCACTCAAAGGGCACTAAGCATAGAGTGTGAAAACTGAGTTTGCTTGAGAGCTGCTTGGAAGCCTGATGGTGTGTGAAGTTAGTGAGCCAAATGGAGTTGTTCTCCCACAAGAACCACTCGGCTGATCCTTCTTCAATATGCCCTTCACCAACATGCCGTGTTTCCTTGATTGAATTAGCTCTCACACCAATATTTGCGTCTAGAGCCTTTGCATTGAGGGCTATGTGAAAACGGCTGTGGCGCTGAAGTTGCCTGTGAATGTGGAGTTGGTGGCATGTGAAACCCGCATGTGGAGCATTCGTTTGTGTGGGATGCTCACCAAGCTTCGTTTCAGTCCTAGGCACTCAAAGGGCACTAAGCATAGAGTGTGAAAACTGAGTTTCCTTGAGAGCTGCTTGGAAGCCTGATGGTGTGTGAAGTTAGTGAGCCAAATGGAGTTGTTCTGCCACAAGAACCACTCGGCTGATCCTTCTTCAATATGCCCTTCACCAACATGCAGTGTTTCCTTGATTGAATTAGCTCTCACACCAATATTTGCGTCTAGAGCCTTTGCATTGAGGGCTATCTGAAAACGGCTGTGGCGCTGAAGTTGCCTGTGAATATGGAGTTAGTGGCATGTGAAACCCGCTTGTGGAGCATTCGTTTGTGTGGGATGCTCTACCAGGTTCATTCCTAGATAATGCACTCAAAGGGCACTAAGCATAGAGTGTGAGAACTGAGTTTTCTTGAGAGCTGCTTGGAAGCCTGATGGTGTGTGAAGTTAGTGAGCCAAATGGAGTTGTTCTCCCACAAGAACCACTCGGCTGATCCTTCTTCAATATGCCCTTCACCAACATGCAGTGTTTCCTTGATTGAATTAGCTCTCACACCAATATTTGCGTCTAGAGCCTTTGCATTGAGGGCTATCTGAAAACGGCTGTGGCGCTGAAGTTTTCTGTGAATGTGGAGTTGGTGGCATGTGAAACCCGCATGTGGAGCATTCGTTTGTGTGGGATGCTCTACCAGGTTCATTCCTAGATAATGCACTCAAAGGGCACTAAGCATAGAGTGTGAAAACTGAGTTTCCTTGAGAGCTGCTTGGAAGCCTGATGGTGTGTGAAGTTAGTGAGCCAAATGGAGTTGTT
The DNA here is from genome assembly GCF_030435755.1 of Ochotona princeps. Taxonomy (NCBI): domain Eukaryota; kingdom Metazoa; phylum Chordata; class Mammalia; order Lagomorpha; family Ochotonidae; genus Ochotona; species Ochotona princeps. Next base: position 31,049 of record NW_026701737.1, read on the forward strand.
CTCCCACAAGAACCACTCGGCTGATCCTTCTTCAATATGCCCTTCACCAACATGCCGTGTTTCCTTGATTGAATTAGCTCTCACACCAATATTTGCGTCTAGAGCCTTTGCATTGAGGGCTATGTGAAAACGGCTGTGGCGCTGAAGTTGCCTGTGAATGTGGAGTTGGTGGCATGTGAAACCCGCATGTGGAGCATTCGTTTGTGTGGGATGCTCACCAAGCTTCGTTTCAGTCCTAGGCACTCAAAGGGCACTAAGCATAGAGTGTGAAAACTGAGTTTCCTTGAGAGCTGCTTGGAAGCCTGATGGTGTGTGAAGTTAGTGAGCCAAATGGAGTTGTTCTGCCACAAGAACCACTCGGCTGATCCTTCTTCAATATGCCCTTCACCAACATGCAGTGTTTCCTTGATTGAATTAGCTCTCACACCAATATTTGCGTCTAGAGCCTTTGCATTGAGGGCTATCTGAAAACGGCTGTGGCGCTGAAGTTGCCTGTGAATATGGAGTTAGTGGCATGTGAAACCCGCTTGTGGAGCATTCGTTTGTGTGGGATGCTCTACCAGGTTCATTCCTAGATAATGCACTCAAAGGGCACTAAGCATAGAGTGTGAAAACTGAGTTTGCTTGAGAGCTGCTTGGAAGCCTGATGGTGTGTGAAGTTAGTGAGCCAAATGGAGTTGTTCTCCCACAAGAACCACTCGGCTGATCCTTCTTCAATATGCCCTTCACCAACATGCAGTGTTTCCTTGATTGAATTAGCTCTCACACCAATATTTGCGTCTAGAGCCTTTGCATTGAGGGCTATCTGAAAACGGCTGTGGCGCTGAAGTTTTCTGTGAATGTGGAGTTGGTGGCATGTGAAACCCGCATGTGGAGCATTCGTTTGTGTGGGATGCTCACCAAGCTTCGTTTCAGTCCTAGGCACTCAAAGGGCACTAAGCATAGAGTGTGAAAACTGAGTTTCCTTGAGAGCTGCTTGGAAGTCTGATGGTGTGTGAAGGTAGTAAGCCAAATGGAGTTGTTCTCCCACAAGAACCACTCAGCTGATCCTTCTTCAATATGCCCTTCACCAACATGCAGTGTTTCCTTGATTGAATTAGCTCTCACACCAATATTTGCGTCTAGAGCCTTTGCATTGAGGGCTATCTGTAAACGGCTGTGGCGCTGAAGTTGCCTGTGAATGTGGAGTTGGTGGCATGTGAAACCCGCATGTGGAGCATTCGTTTGCGTGGGATGCTCTACCAGGTTCATTCCTAGATAAGGCACTCAAAGGGCACTAAGCATAGAGTGTGAAAACTGAGTTTGCTTGAGAGCTGCTTGGAAGCCTGATGGTGTGTGAAGTTAGTGAGCCAAATGGAGTTGTTCTCCCACAAGAACCACTCGGCTGATCCTTCTCCAAAATATGCCCTTCACCAACATGCAGTGTTTCCTTGATTGAATTAGCTCTCACACCAATATTTGCGTCTAGAGCCTTTGTATTGAGGGCTATCTGAAAACGGCTGTGGCGCTGAAGTTGCCTGTGAATATGGAGTTAGTGGCATGTGAAACCCTCATGTGGAGCATTCGTTTGTGTGGGATGCTGTACCAGGTTCATTCCTAGATAATGCACTCAAAGGGCACTAAGCATAGAGTGTGAAAACAGTTTCCTTGAGAGCTGTTGGAAGCCTGATGGTGTGTGAAGTTAGTGAGCCAAATGGAGTTGTTCTCCCACAAGAACCACTCGGCTGATCCTTCTTCAATATGCCCTTCACCAACATGCAGTGTTTTCCTTGATTGAATTAGCTCTCACACCAATATTTGCGTCTAGAGCCTTTGCATTGAGGGCTATCTGAAAACGGCTGTGGCGCTGAAGTTTTCTGTGAATGTGGAGTTGGTGGCATGTGAAACCCGCATGTGGAGCATTCGTTTGTGTGGGATGCTCACCAAGCTTCGTTTCAGTCCTAGGCACTCAAAGGGCACTAAGCATAGAGTGTGAAAACTGAGTTTCCTTGAGAGCTGCTTGGAAGCCTGATGGTGTGTGAAGCTAGTAGCCAAATGGAGTTGTTCTCCCACAAGAACCACTCAGCTGATCCTTCTTCAATATGCCCTTCACCAACATGCAGTGTTTCCTTGATTGAATTAGCTCTCACACCAATATTTGCGTCAAGAGCCTTTGCATTGAGGGCTATCTGAAAACGGCTGTGGCACTGAAGTTGCGTGTGATTGTGGAGTTGGTGACATGTGAAACCGCATGTGGAGCATTCGTTTGTGTGGGATGCTCAAAAAGCTTCGTTTCAGTCCTAGGCACTCAAAGGACACTAAGCATAGAGTGTGAAAACTGAGTTTTCTTGAGAGTTGCTTGGAAGCCTGATGGTGTGTGAAGTTAGTGAGCCAAGTGGAGTTGTTCTCCCACAAGAAGCACTCGGCTGATCCTTCTTCAATATGCCGTTCACCAACATGCAGTGTTTCCTTGATTGAATTAGCTCTCACACCAATATTTGCGTCTAGAGCCTTTGCATTGAGGGCTATCTGAAAACGGCTGTGGCGCTGAAGTTGCCTGTGAATGTGGAGTTGGTGGCATGTGAAACCCGCATGTGGAGCATTCGTTTGTGTGGGATGCTCTACCAGGTTCATTCCTAGATAATGCACTCAAAGGGCACTAAGCATAGAGTGTGAAAACTGAGTTTGCTTGAGAGCTGCTTGGAAGCCTGATGGTGTGTGAAGTTAGTGAGCCAAATGGGAGTTGTTCTCCCACAAGAACCACTCGGCTGATCCTTCTTCAATATGCCCTTCACCAACATGCAGTGTTTCCTTGATTGAATTAGCTCTCACACCAATATTTGCGTCTAGAGCCTTTGCATTGAGTCCTATCTGAAAACGGCTGTGGCGCTGAAGTTGCCTGTGAATGTGGAGTTGGTGGCATGTGAAACCCGCATGTGGAGCATTCGTTTGTGTGGGATGCTCACCAAGCTTCGTTTCAGTCCTAGGCACTCAAAGGGCACTAAGCATAGAGTGTGAAAACTGAGTTTCCTTGAGAGCTGCTTGGAAGCCTGATGGTGTGTGAAGTTAGTGAGCCAAATGGAGTTGTTCTGCCACAAGAACCACTCGGCTGATCCTTCTTCAATATGCCCTTCACCAACATGCAGTGTTTCCTTGATTGAATTAGCTCTCACACCAATATTTGCGTCTAGAGCCTTTGCATTGAGGGCTATCTGAAAATGGCTGTGTCGCTGAAATTGCCTGTGAATGGGGAATTGGTGGCATGTGAAACCCGCATGTGGAGCATTCGTTTGTGTGGGATGCTCTACCAGGTTCATTCCTAGATAATGCACTCAAAGGGCACTAAGCATAGAGTGTGAAAACAGTTTCCTTGAGAGCTGCTTGGAAGCCTGATGGTGTGTGAAGTTAGTGAGCCAAATGGAGTTGTTCTCCCACAAGAACCACTCGGCTGATCCTTCTTCAATATGCCCTTCACCAACATGCAGTGTTTCCTTGATTGAATTAGCTCTCACACCAATATTTGCGTCTAGAGCCTTTGCATTGAGGGCTATCTGAAAACGGCTGTGGCGCTGAAGTGGCCTGTGAATATGGAGTTAGTGGCATGTGAAACCCGCTTGTGGAGCATTCCTTTGTGTGGGATGCTCTACCAGGTTCATTCCTAGATAATGCACTCAAAGGGCACTAAGCATAGAGTGTGAAAACAGTTTCCTTGAGAGCTGCTTGGAAGCCTGATGGTGTGTGAAGTTAGTGAGCCAAATGGGAGTTGTTCTCCCACAAGAACCACTCGGCTGATCCTTCTTCAATATGCCCTTCACCAACATGCAGTGTTTCCTTGATTGAATTAGCTCTCACACCAATATTTGCGTCTAGAGCCTTTGCATTGAGGGCTATCTGAAAACGGCTGTGGCACTGAAGTTGCCTGTGAATGTGGAGTTGGTGACATGTGAAACCCGCATGTGGAGCATTCGTTTGTGTGGGATGCTGTACCAGGTTCATTCCTAGATAATACACTCAAAGGGCACTAAGCATAGAGTGTGAAAATTGAGTTTGCTTGAGAGCTGCTTGGAAGCCTGATGGTGTGTGAAGTTAGTGAGCCAAATGGAGTTGTTCTCCCACAAGAACCACTCGGCTGATCCTTCTTCAATATGCCCTTCACCAACATGCAGTGTTTCCTTGATTGAAGTAGCTCTCACACCAATATTTGCGTCTAGAGCCTTTGCATTGAGGGCTATCTGAAAACGGCTGTGGCGCTGAAGTTGCCTGTGAATGTGGAGTTGGTGGCATGTGAACCCGCATGTGGAGCATTCGTTTGTGTGGGATGCTCACCAAGCTTCCTTTCAGTCCTAGACACTCAAAGGACACTAAGCATAGAGTGTGAAAACTGAGTTTTCTTGAGAGCTGCTTGGAAGCCTGATGGTGTGTGAAGTTAGTGAGCCAAGTGGAGTTGTTCTCCCACAGGAACCACTCGGCTGATCCTTCTTCAATATGCCCTTCACCAACATGCAGTGTTTCCTTGATTGAATTAGCTGTCACACCAATATTTGCGTCTAGAGCCTTTGCATTGAGGGCTATCTGAAAACGGCTGTGGCGCTGAAGTTGCCTGTGAATGTGAAGTTGGTGGCATGTGAAACCCGCTTGTGGAGCATTCGTTTGTGTGGGATGCTCTACCAGGTTCATTCCTAGATAATGCACTCAAAGGGCACTAAGCATAGAGTGTGAAAACTGAGTTTGCTTGAGAGCTGCTTGGAAGCCTGATGGTGTGTGAAGTTAGTGAGCCAAATGGAGTTGTTCTCCCACAAGAACCACTCGGCTGATCCTTCTTCAATATGCCCTTCACCAACATGCAGTGTTTCCTTGATTGAATTAGCTCTCACACCAATATTTGCGTCTAGAGCCTTTGCATTGAGGGCA
>NW_026701738.1:0-26497 GCF_030435755.1 Ochotona princeps
GAGCATCCCACACAATCGAATGCTCCACATGCGGGTTTCACATGCCACCAACTCCACATTCACAGGCAACTTCAGCGCCACAGTCGTTTTCAAGTAGCCCACAATGCAAAGGCTCTAGACGCAAATATTGGTGTGAGAGCTAATTCAATCAAGGAAACACTGCATGTTGGTGAAGGGCATATTGAAGAAGGATCAGCCGAGTGGTTCTTGTGGAGAACAACTCCATTTGGCTCACTAACTTCACACACCATCAGGCTTCCAAGCAGCTCTCAAGGAAACTCAGTTTTCACACTCTATGCTTAGTGCCCTTTGAGTGCATTATATAGGAATAAACCTGGAAGAGCATCCCACACAAACGAATGCTCCACATGCGGGTTTCACATGCCACCAACTCCACATTCACAGGCAACTTCACATTCACAGGCGTTTTCAGATAGCCCTCAATGCAAAGGCTCTAGACGCAAATATTGGTTGTGAGAGCGAATTCAATCAAGGAAACACTGCATGTTGGTGAAGGGGCATATTGAAGAAGGATCAGCCGAGTGGTTCTTGTGGGAGAACAACTCCGTTTGGCTCACTAACTTCACACACCATCAGGCTTCCAAACAGCTCTCATGGAAACTTATTTTTCACACTCTATGCTTAGTGCCCTTTGTGTACCTAGGACTGAAAAGAAGCTTGGTGAGCATCCCACACAAACGAATGCTCCAAATGCGGGTTTCACATGCCACCAACTCCACATGTCACAGGCAACTTCAGCGACACAGCCGTTTTCAGATAGCCTTCAATGCAAAGGCTCTAGACGCAAATATTGGTGTGAGAGCTAATTCAATCAAGGAAACACTGCATGTTGGTGAAGGGCATATTGAAGAAGAATCAGCCAAGTGGTTCTTGTGGGAGAACAACTCCATTTGGCTCACTGACTTCACACACCATCAGGCTTCCAAGCAGCTCTCAAGGAAACTCAGTTTTCACACTCTATGCTTAGTGCCCTTTGAGTGCATTATCTAGGAATAAACCTGGTAGAGCATCCCACACAAACGAATGCTCCACATGCGCGTTTCACATGCCACAAACTCCAAATTCTCAGGCAACTTCAGTGCCACAGCCGTTTTCTGATAGCCCTCAATGCAAAGGCTCTAGACGCAAATATTGGTGTGAGAGCGAATTCAATCAAGGAAACACTGCATGTTGGTGAAGGGCATATTGAAGAAGGATCAGCCGAGTGGTTCTTGTGGGAGAACAACTCCGTTTGGCTCACTAACTTCACACACCATCAGGCTTCCAAACAGCTCTCAAGGAAACTTATTTTTCACACTCTATGCTTAGTGCCCTTTGTGTACCTAGGACTGAAATGAAGCTTGGTGAGCATCCCACACAAACGAATGCTCCACATGCGGGTTTCACATGCCACCAACTCCACATTCACAGGCAACTTCAGCGCCACAGCCGTTTTCAGATAGCCCTCAATGCAAAGGCTCTAGACGCAATTATTTTTGTGAGAGCTAATTCAATCAAGGAAACACTGCATGTTGGTGAAGGGCATATTGAAGAAGGATCAGCCGAGTGGTTCTTGTGGGAGAACAACTCCATTTGGCTCACTGACTTCACACACCATCAGGCTTCCAAGCAGCTCTCAAGGGAAACTCAGTTTTCACACTCTATGCTTAGTGCCCTTTGAGTGCCTAGGACTGAAAAGAAGCTTGTTGAGCATCCCACAAAAACGAATGCTCCACATGCGGGTTTCACATGCCACCAACTCCACATTCACAGGCAACTTCATCGCCACAGCCCTTTTCAGACAGCCCTCAATGCAAAGGCTCTAGACGCAAATATTGGTGTGAGAGCTAATTCAATCAAGGAAACACTGCAGGTTGGTGAAGGGCATATTGAAGAAGAATCAGCCGAGTGGTTTTTGTGGGAGAACAACTCCATTTGGCTCACTAACTTCACACGCCATCAGGCTTCCAAGCAGCTCTCAAGGAAACTCAGTTTTCACACTCTATGCTTAGTGCCCTTTGAGTGCATTAGCTAGGAATGAACATGGAAGAGCATCCCACACAAACGAATGCGTCACATGCGGGTTTCACATGCCACCAACTCCACATTCACAGGCAACTTCAGCGCCACAGCCGTTTTCAGATAGCCCTCAATGCAAAGGCTCTAGACGCAAATATTGGTGTGAGAGCTAATTCAATCAAGGAAACACTGCATGTTGGTGAAGGGCATATTGAAGAAGGATCAGCCAAGTTGTTCTTGTGGGAGACAACTCCATTTGGCTCACTAACTTCACACACCATCAGGCTTCCAAGCAGCTCTCAAGGAACTCAGTTTTCACACTCTATGCTTAGTGCCCTTTGAGTGCATTATCTAGCAATGAACCTGGTAGAGTATCCCACACAAACGAATGCTCCACATGCGGGTTTCACATGCCACCAACTCCACATTCACAGGCAACTTCACATTCACAGGCGTTTTCAGATAGCCCTCAATGCAAAGGCTCTAGACGCAAATATTGGTGTGAGAGCTAATTCAATCAAGGAAACACTGCATGTTGGTGAAGGGCATATTGAAGAAGGATCAGCCGAGTGGTTCTTGTGGGAGAACAACTCCATTTGGCTCACTGACTTCACACACCATCAGGCTTCCAAGCAGCTCTCAAGGAAACTCAGTTTTCACACTCTATGCTTAGTGCCCTATGAGTACCTAGGACTGAAATGAAGCTTGGTGAGCATCCCACACAAATGAAGGCTCCACATGCGGGTTTCACATGCCACCAACTCCACATTCACAGGCAACTTCAGCGCCACAGCCGTTTTCAGATAGCCTTCAATGCAAAGGCTCTAGACGCAAATATTGGTGTGAGAGCTAATTCAATCAAGGAAACACTGCATGTTGGTGAAGGGCATATTGAAGAAGGATCAGCCAAGTTGTTCTTGTGGGAGAACAACTCCATTTGGCTCACTAACGTCACACACCATCAGGCTTCCAAGCAGCTCTCAAGGAACTCAGTTTTCACACTCTATGCTTAGTGCCCTTTGAGTGCATTATCTAGCAATGAACCTGGTAGAGTATCCCACACAAACGAATGCTCCACATGCGGGTTTCACATGCCACCAACTCCACATTCACAGGCAACTTCACATTCACAGGCGTTTTCAGATAGCCCTCAATGCAAAGGCTCTAGACGCAAATATTGGTGTGAGAGCTAATTCAATCAAGGAAACACTGCATGTTGGTGAAGGGCATATTGAAGAAGGATCAGCCGAGTGGTTCTTGTGGCGAGAACAACTCCATTTGGCTCACTAACTTCACACACCATCATGCTTCCAAGCAGCTCTCAAGGAAACTCAGTTTTCACACTCTATGCTTAGTGCCCTTTGAGTGCCTAGGACTGAAAAGAAGCTTGATGAGCATCCCACACAAACGAATGCATCACATGCCGGTTTCACATGCCACCAACTCTACATTCACAGGCAACTTCAGCGCCACAGCCGTTTTCAGATAGCCCCTCAATGCAAAGGCTCTAGACGCAAATATTGGTGTGAGAGCTAATTCAATCAAGGAAACACTGCATGTTGGTGAAGGGCATATTGAAGAAGAATCAGCCAAGTGGTTCTTGTGGGAGAGCAACTCCGTTTGCTTCACTAACTTCACACACCATCAGGCTTCCAAGCAGCTCTCAAGGAAACTCAGTTTTCACACTCTATGCTTAGTGCCCTTTGAGTGCATTATCTAGGAATGAACATGGAAGAGCATCCCACACAATCGAATGCTCCACATGCGGGTTTCACATGCCACCAACTCCACATTCACAGGCAACTTCAGCGCCACAGTCGTTTTCAAGTAGCCCACAATGCAAAGGCTCTAGACGCAAATATTGGTGTGAGAGCTAATTCAATCAAGGAAACACTGCATGTTGGTGAAGGGCATATTGAAGAAGGATCAGCCGAGTGGTTCTTGTGGGAGAACAACTCCATTTGGCTCACTAACTTCACACACCATCATGCTTCCAAGCAGCTCTCAAGGAAACTCAGTTTTCACACTCTATGCTTAGTGCCCTTTGAGTGCCTAGGACTGAAAAGAAGCTTGATGAGCATCCCACACAAACGAATGCGTCACATGCCGGTTTCACATGCCACCAACTCTACATTCACAGGCAACTTCAGCGCCACAGCCGTTTTCAGATAGCCCTCAATGCAAAGGCTCTAGACGCAAATATTGGTGTGAGAGCTAATTCAATCAAGGAAACACTGCATGTTGGTGAAGGGCATATTGAAGAAGAATCAGCCAAGTGGTTCTTGTGGGAGAGCAACTCCGTTTGCTTCACTAACTTCACACACCATCAGGCTTCCAAGCAGCTCTCAAGGAAACTCAGTTTTCACACTCTATGCTTAGTGCCCTTTGAGTGCATTATCTAGGAATGAACATGGAAGAGCATCCCACACAATCGAATGCTCCACATGCGGGTTTCACATGCCACCAACTCCACATTCACAGGCAACTTCAGCGCCACAGTCGTTTTCAAGTAGCCCCACAATGCAAAGGCTCTAGACGCAAATATTGGTGTGAGAGCTAATTCAATCAAGGAAACACTGCATGTTGGTGAAGGGCATATTGAAGAAGGATCAGCCGAGTGGTTCTTGTGGGAGAACAACTCCATTTGGCTCACTAACTTCACACACCATCAGGCTTCCAAGCAGCTCTCAAGGAAACTCAGTTTTCACACTCTATGCTTAGTGCCCTTGAGTGCATTATATAGGAATAAACCTGGAAGAGCATCCCACACAAACGAATGCTCCACATGCGGGTTTCACATGCCACAAACTCCAAATTCTCAGGCAACTTCAGTGCCACAGCCGTTTTCTGATAGCCCCTCAATGCAAAGGCTCTAGACGCAAATATTGGTGTTGAGAGCGAATTCAATCAAGGAAACACTGCATGTTGGTGAAGGGCATATTGAAGAAGGATCAGCCGAGTGGTTCTTGTGGGAGAAACAACTCCGTTTGGCTCACTAACTTCACACACCATCAGGCTTCCAAACAGCTCTCATGGAAACTTATTTTTCACACTCTATGCTTAGTGCCCTATGTGTACCTAGGACTGAAAAGAAGCTTGGTGAGCATCCCACACAAACGAATGCTCCAAATGCGGGTTTCACATGCCACCAACTCCACATTCACAGGCAACTTCAGCGACACAGCCGTTTTCAGATAGCCTTCAATGCAAAGGCTCTAGACGCAAATATTGGTGTGAGAGCTAATTCAATCAAGGAAACACTGCATGTTGGTGAAGGGCATATTGAAGAAGAATCAGCCAAGTGGTTCTTGTGGGAGAACAACTCCGTTTGCTTCACTAACTTCACACACCATCAGGCTTCCAAGCAGCTCTCAAGGAAACTCAGTTTTCACACTCTATGCTTAGTGCCCTTTGAGTGCATTATCTAGGAATAAACCTGGTAGAGCATCCCACACAAACGAATGCTCCACATGCGGGTTTCACATGCCACAAACTCCAAATTCTCAGGCAACTTCAGTGCCACAGCCGTTTTCTGATAGCCCTCAATGCAAAGGCTCTAGACGCAAATATTGGTGTGAGAGCGAATTCAATCAGGAAACACTGCATGTTGGTGAAGGGCATATTGAAGAAGGATCAGCCGAGTGGTTCTTGTGGAGAACAACTCCGTTTGGCTCACTAACTTCACACACCATCAGGCTTCCAAACAGCTCTCAAGGAAACTTATTTTTCACACTCTATGCTTAGTGCCCTTTGTGTACCTAGGACTGAAATGAAGCTTGGTGAGCATCCCACACAAACGAATGCTCCACATGCGGGTTTCACATGCCCACCAACTCCACATTCACAGGCAACTTCAGCGCCACAGCCGTTTTCAGATAGCCCTCAATGCAAAGGCTCTAGACGCAATTATTTTTGTGAGAGCTAATTCAATCAAGGAAACACTGCATGTTGGTGAAGGGCATATTGAAGAAGGATCAGCCGAGTGGTTCTTGTGGGAGAACAACTCCATTTGGCTCACTGACTTCACACGCCATCAGGCTTCCAAGCAGCTCTCAAGGAAACTCAGTTTTCACACTCTATGCTTAGTGCCCTTTGAGTGCATTAGCTAGGAATGAACATGGAAGAGCATCCCACACAAACGAATGCGTCACATGCGGGTTTCACATGCACCAACTCCACATTCACAGGCAACTTCAGCGCCACAGCCGTTTTCAGATAGCCCTCAATGCAAAGGCTCTAGACGCAAATATTGGTGTGAGAGCTAATTCAATCAAGGAAACACTGCATGTTGGTGAAGGGCATATTGAAGAAGGATCAGCCAAGTTGTTCTTGTGGGAGACAACTCCATTTGGCTCACTAACTTCACACACCATCAGGCTTCCAAGCAGCTCTCAAGGAACTCAGTTTTCACACTCTATGCTTAGTGCCCTTTGAGTGCATTATCTAGCAATGAACCTGGTAGAGTATCCCACACAAACGAATGCTCCACATGCGGGTTTCACATGCCACCAACTCCACATTCACAGGCAACTTCACATTCACAGGCGTTTTCAGATAGCCCTCAATGCAAAGGCTCTAGACGCAAATATTGGTGTGAGAGCTAATTCAATCAAGGAAACACTGCATGTTGGTGAAGGGCATATTGAAGAAGGATCAGCCGAGTGGTTCTTGTGGGAGAACAACTCCATTTGGCTCACTGACTTCACACACCATCAGGCTTCCAAGCAGCTCTCAAGGAAACTCAGTTTTCACACTCTATGCTTAGTGCCCTATGAGTACCTAGGACTGAAATGAAGCTTGGTGAGCATCCCACACAAATGAAGGCTCCACATGCGGGTTTCACATGCCACCAACTCCACATTCACAGGCAACTTCAGCGCCCACAGCCGTTTTCAGATAGCCTTTCAATGCAAAGGCTCTAGACGCAAATATTGGTGTGAGAGCTAATTCAATCAAGGAAACACTGCATGTTGGTGAAGGGCATATTGAAGAAGGATCAGCCAAGTTGTTCTTGTGGGAGAACAACTCCATTTGGCTCACTAACTTCACACACCATCAGGCTTCCAAGCAGCTCTCAAGGAACTCAGTTTTCACACTCTATGCTTAGTGCCCTTTGAGTGCATTATCTAGCAATGAACCTGGTAGAGTATCCCACACAAACGAATGCTCCACATGCGGGTTTCACATGCCACCAACTCCACATTCACAGGCAACTTCACATTCACAGGCGTTTTCAGATAGCCCTCAATGCAAAGGCTCTAGACGCAAATATTGGTGTGAGAGCTAATTCAATCAAGGAAACACTGCATGTTGGTGAAGGGCATATTGAAGAAGGATCAGCCGAGTGGTTCTTGTGGGAGAACAACTCCATTTGGCTCACTAACTTCACACACCATCATGCTTCCAAGCAGCTCTCAAGGAAACTCAGTTTTCACACTCTATGCTTAGTGCCCTTTGAGTGCCTAGGACTGAAAAGAAGCTTGATGAGCATCCCACACAAACGAATGCGTCACATGCCGGTTTCACATGCCACCAACTCTACATTCACAGGCAACTTCAGCGCCACAGCCGTTTTCAGATAGCCCTCAATGCAAAGGCTCTAGACGCAAATATTGGTCTGAGAGCTAATTCAATCAAGGAAACACTGCATGTTGGTGAAGGGCATATTGAAGAAGAATCAGCCAAGTGGTTCTTGTGGGAGAGCAACTCCGTTTGCTTCACTAACTTCACACACCATCAGGCTTCCAAGCAGCTCTCAAGGAAACTCAGTTTTCACACTCTATGCTTAGTGCCCTTTGAGTGCATTATCTAGGAATGAACATGGAAGAGCATCCCACACAATCGAATGCTCCACATGCGGGTTTCACATGCCACCAACTCCACATTCACAGGCAACTTCAGCGCCACAGTCGTTTTCAAGTAGCCCACAATGCAAAGGCTCTAGACGCAAATATTGGTGTGAGAGCTAATTCAATCAAGGAAACACTGCATGTTGGTGAAGGGCATATTGAAGAAGGATCAGCCGAGTGGGTTCTTGTGGGAGAACAACTCCATTTGGCTCACTAACTTCACACACCATCAGGCTTCCAAGCAGCTCTCAAGGAAACTCAGTTTTCACACTCTATGCTTAGTGCCCTTTGAGTGCATTATATAGGAATAAACCTGGAAGAGCATCCCACACAAACGAATGCTCCACATGCGGGTTTCACATGCCACAAACTCCAAATTCTCAGGCAACTTTAGTGCCACAGCCGTTTTCTGATAGCCCTCAATGCAAAGGCTCTAGACGCAAATATTGGTGTGAGAGCGAATTCAATCAAGGAAACACTGCATGTTGGTGAAGGGCATATTGAAGAAGGATCAGCCGAGTGGTTCTTGTGGGAGAACAACTCCGTTTGGCTCACTAACTTCACACACCATCAGGCTTCCAAACAGCTCTCATGGAAACTTATTTTTCACACTCTATGCTTAGTGCCCTTTGTGTACCTAGGACTGAAAAGAAGCTTGGTGAGCATCCCACACAAACGAATGCTCCAAATGCGGGTTTCACATGCCACCAACTCCACATTCACAGGCAACTTCAGCGACACAGCCGTTTTCAGATAGCCTTCAATGCAAAGGCTCTAGACGCAAATATTGGTGTGAGAGCTAATTCAATCAAGGAAACACTGCATGTTGGTGAAGGGCATATTGAAGAAGAATCAGCCAAGTGGTTCTTGTGGGAGAACAACTCCGTTTGCTTCACTAACTTCACACACCATCAGGCTTCCAAGCAGCTCTCAAGGAAACTCAGTTTTCACACTCTATGCTTAGTGCCCTTTGAGTGCATTATCTAGGAATGAACCTGGAAGAGCATCCCACACAAACGAATGCTCCACATGCGGGTTTCACATGCCACCAACTCCACATTCACAGGCAACTTCAGCGCCACAGCCGTTTTCAGATAGCCCTCAATGCAAAGGCTCTAGACGCAAATATTGGTGTGAGAGCTAATTCAATCAAGGAAACACTGCATGTTGGTGAAGGGCATATTGAAGAAGGATCAGCCGAGTGGTTCTTGTGGGAGAACAACTCCATTTGGCTCACTAACTTCACACACCATCAGGCTTCCAAGCAGCTCTCAAGGAAACTCAGTTTTCACACTCTATGCTTAGTGCCCTTTGAGTGCATTATCTAGGAATAAACCTGGTAGAGCATCCCACACAAACGAATGCTCCACATGCGGGTTTCACATGCCACAAACTCCAAATTCTCAGGCAACTTCAGTGCCACAGCCGTTTTCTGATAGCCCTCAATGCAAAGGCTCTAGACGCAAATATTGGTGTGAGAGCGAATTCAATCAAGGAAACACTGCATGTTGGTGAAGGGCATATTGAAGAAGGATCAGCCGAGTGGTTCTTGTGGGAGAACAACTCCGTTTGGCTCACTAACTTCACACACCATCAGGCTTCCAAACAGCTCTCAAGGAAACTTATTTTTCACACTCTATGCTTAGTGCCCTTTGTGTACCTAGGACTGAAATGAAGCTTGGTGAGCATCCCACACAAACGAATGCTCCACATGCGGGTTTCACATGCCACCAACTCCACATTCACAGGCAACTTCAGCGCCACAGCCGTTTTCAGATAGCCCTCAATGCAAAGGCTCTAGACGCAATTATTTTTGTGAGAGCTAATTCAATCAAGGAAACACTGCATGTTGGTGAAGGGCATATTGAAGAAGGATCAGCCGAGTGGTTCTTGTGGGAGAACAACTCCATTTGGCTCACTGACTTCACACACCATCAGGCTTCCAAGCAGCTCTCAAGGAAACTCAGTTTTCACACTCTATGCTTAGTGCCCTTTGAGTGCCTAGGACTGAAAAGAAGCTTGTTGAGCATCCCACACAAACGAATGCTCCACATGCGGGTTTCACATGCCACCAACTCCACATTCACAGGCAACTTCAGCGCCACAGCCGTTTTCAGATAGCCCTCAATGTAAAGGCTCTAGACGCAAATATTGGTGTGAGAGCTAATTCAATCAAGGAAACACTGCATGTTGGTGAAGGGCATATTGAAGAAGAATCAGCCAAGTGGTTCTTGTGGGAGAACAACTCCGTTTGCTTCACTAACTTCACACACCATCAGGCTTCCAAGCAGCTCTCAAGGAAACTCAGTTTTCACACTCTATGCTAAGTGCCCTTTGAGTGCCTAGGACTGAAAAGAAGCTTGGTGAGCATCCCACACAAACGAATGCTCCACATGCGGGTTTCACATGCCACCAACTCCACATTCACAGGCAACTTCAGCGCAACAGCCGTTTTCAGATAGCCCTCAATGCAAAGGCTCTAGACGCAAATATTGGTCTGAGAGCTAATTCAATCAAGGAAACACTGCATGTTGGTGAAGGGCATATTGAAGAAGAATCAGCCAAGTGGTTCTTGTGGGAGAACAACTCCGTTTACTTCACTAACTTCACACACCATCAGGCTTCCAAGCAGCTCTCAAGGAAACTCAGTTTTCACACTCTATGCTTAGTGCCCTTTGAGTGCATTATCTAGGAATGAACCTGGAAGAGCATCCCACACAAACGAATGCTCCACATGCGGGTTTCACATGCCACCAACTCCACATTCACAGGCAACTTCAGCGCCACAGCCGTTTTCAAGTAGCCCACAATGCAAAGGCTCTAGACGCAAATATTGGTGTGAGAGCTAATTCAATCAAGGAAACCCTGCATGTTGGTGAAGGGCATATTGAAGAAGGATCAGCCGAGTGGTTCTTGTGGGAGAACAACTCCATTTGGCTTACTGACTTCACACACCATCAGGCTTCCAAGCAGCTCTCAAGGAAACTCAGTTTTCACACTCTATGCTTAGTGCCCTATGAGTACCTAGGACTGAAATGAAGCTTGGTGAGCATCCCACACAAACGAATGCTCCACATGCGGGTTTCACATGCCACCAACTCCACATTCACAGGCAACTTCAACGCCACAGCCGTTTTCAGATAGCCTTCAATGCAAAGGCTCTAGACGCAAATATTGGTGTGAGAGCTAATTCAATCAAGGAAACACTGCATGTTGGTGAAGGGCATATTGAAGAAGGATCAGCCAAGTTGTTCTTGTGGGAGAACAACTCCATTTGGCTCACTAACTTCACACACCATCAGGCTTCCAAGCAGCTCTCAAGGAACTCAGTTTTCACACTCTATGCTTAGTGCCCTTTGAGTGCATTATCTAGCAATGAACCTGGTAGAGTATCCCACACAAACGAATGCTCCACATGCGGGTTTCACATGCCACCAACTCCACATTCACAGGCAACTTCAGCGCAACAGCCGTTTTCAGATAGCCCTCAATGCAAAGGCTCTAGACGCAAATATTGGTGTGAGAGCTAATTCAATCAAGGAAACACTGCATGTTGGTGAAGGGCATATTGAAGAAGGATCAGCCGAGTGGTTCTTGTGGGAGAACAACTCCATTTGGCTCACTAACTTCACACACCATCATGCTTCCAAGCAGCTCTCAAGGAAACTCAGTTTTCACACTCTATGCTGAGTGCCCTTTGAGTGCCTAGGACTGAAAAGAAGCTTGATGAGCATCCCACACAAACGAATGCTTCACATGCCGGTTTCACATGCCACAAACTCTACATTCACAGGCAACTTCAGCGCCACAGCCGTTTTCAGATAGCCCTCAATGCAAAGGCTCTAGACGCAAATATTGGTGTGAGAGCTAATTCAATCAAGGAAACACTGCATGTTGGTGAAGGGCATATTGAAGAAGAATCAGCCAAGTGGTTCTTGTGGGAGAGCAACTCCGTTTGCTTCACTAACTTCACACACCATCAGGCTTCCAAGCAGCTCTCAAGGAAACTCAGTTTTCACACTCTATGCTTAGTGCCCTTTGAGTGCATTATCTAGGAATGAACCTGGAAGAGCATCCCACACAAACGAATGCTCCACATGCGGGTTTCACATGCCACCAACTCCACATTCACAGGCAACTTCAGCGCCACAGCCGTTTTCAGATAGCCATCAATGCAAAGGCTCTAGACGCAAATATTGGTGTGAGAGCTAATTCAATCAAGGAAACACTGCATGTTGGTGAAAGGCATATTGAAGAAGGATCAGCCGAGTGGTTCTTGTGGGAGAACAACTCCATTTGGCTCACTAACTTCACACACCATCATGCTTCCAAGCAGCTCTCAAGGAAACTCAGTTTTCACACTCTATGCTTAGTGCCCTTTGAGTGCCTAGGACTGAAAAGAAGCTTGATGAGCATCCCACACAAACGAATGCTTCACATGCCGGTTTCACATGCCACAAACTCTACATTCACAGGCAACTTCAGCGCCACAGCCGTTTTCAGATAGCCCTCAATGCAAAGGCTCTAGACGCAAATATTGGTGTGAGAGCTAATTCAATCAAGGAAACACTGCATGTTGGTGAAGGGCATATTGAAGAAGAATCAGCCAAGTGGTTCTTGTGGGAGAGCAACTCCGTTTGCTTCACTAACTTCACACACCATCAGGCTTCCAAGCAGCTCTCAAGGAAACTCAGTTTTCACACTCTATGCTTAGTGCCCTTTGAGTGCATTATCTAGGAATGAACCTGGAAGAGCATCCCACACAAACGAATGCTCCACATGCGGGTTTCACATGCCACCAACTCCACATTCACAGGCAACTTCAGCGCCACAGCCGTTTTCAGATAGCCCTCAATGCAAAGGCTCTAGACGCAAATATTGGTGTGAGAGCTAATTCAATCAAGGAAACACTGCATGTTGGTGAAGGGCATATTGAAGAAGGATCAGCCGAGTGGTTCTTGTGGGAGAACAACTCCATTTGGCTCACTAACTTCACACACCATCAGGCTTCCAAGCAGCTCTCAAGGAAACTCAGTTTTCACACTCTATGCTTAGTGCCCTTTGAGTGCATTATCTAGGAATAAACCTGGTAGAGCATCCCACACAAACGAATGCTCCACATGCGGGTTTCACATGCCACAAACTCCAAATTCTCAGGCAACTTCAGTGCCACAGCCGTTTTCTGATAGCCCTCAATGCAAAGGCTCTAGACGCAAATATTGGTGTGAGAGCGAATTCAATCAAGGAAACACTGCATGTTGGTGAAGGGCATATTGAAGAAGGATCAGCCGAGTGGTTCTTGTGGGAGAACAACTCCATTTGGCTCACTGACTTCACACACCATCAGGCTTCCAAGCAGCTCTCAAGGAAACTCAGTTTTCACACTCTATGCTTAGTGCCCTTTGAGTGCCTAGGACTGAAATGAAGCTTGGTGAGCATCCCACACAAACGAATGCTCCACATGCGGGTTTCACATGCCACCAACTCCACATTCACAGGCAACTTCAGCGCCACAGCCGTTTTCAGATAGCCCTCAATGTAAAGGCTCTAGACGCAAATATTGGTGTGAGAGCTAATTCAATCAAGGAAACACTGCATGTTGGTGAAGGGCATATTGAAGAAGAATCAGCCAAGTGGTTCTTGTGGGAGAACAACTCCGTTTGCTTCACTAACTTCACACACCATCAGGCTTCCAAGCAGCTCTCAAGGAAACTCAGTTTTCACACTCTATGCTAAGTGCCCTTTGAGTGCCTAGGACTGAAAAGAAGCTTGGTGAGCATCCCACACAAACGAATGCTCCACATGCGGGTTTCACATGCCACCAACTCCACATTCACAGGCAACTTCAGCGCCACAGCCGTTTTCAAGTAGCCCACAATGCAAAGGCTCTAGACGCAAATATTGGTGTGAGAGCTAATTCAATCAAGGAAACACTGCATGTTGGTGAAGGGCATATTGAAGAAGAATCAGCCAAGTGGTTCTTGTGGGAGAACAACTCCGTTTGCTTCACTAACTTCACACACCATCAGGCTTCCAAGCAGCTCTAAAGGAAACTCAGTTTTCACACTCTATGCTTAGTGCCCTTTGAGTGCATTATCTAGGAATGAACCTGGAAGAGCATCCCACACAAACGAATGCTCCACATGCGGGTTTCACATGCCACCAGCTCCACATTCACAGGCAACTTCAGCGCCACAGCCGTTTTCAAGTAGCCCACAATGCAAAGGCTCTAGACGCAAATATTGGTGTGAGAGCTAATTCAATCAAGGAAACACTGCATGTTGGTGAAGGGCATATTGAAGAAGGATCAGCCGAGTGGTTCTTGTGGGAGAACAACTCCGTTTGGCTCACTAACTTCACACACCATCAGGCTTCCAAGCAGCTCTCAAGGAAACTCAGTTTTCACACTCTATGCTTAGTGCCCTTTGAGTGCATTATCTAGGAATAAACCTGGTAGAGCATCCCACACAAACGAATGCTCCACATGCGGGTTTCACATGCCACAAACTCCAAATTCTCAGGCAACTTCAGTGCCACAGCCGTTTTCTGATAGCCCTCAATGCAAAGGCTCTAGACGCAAATATTGGTGTGAGAGCGAATTCAATCAAGGAAACACTGCATGTTGGTGAAGGGCATATTGAAGAAGGATCAGCCGAGTGGTTCTTGTGGGAGAACAACTCCGTTTGGCTCACTGACTTCACACACCATCAGGCTTCCAAGCACCTCTCAAGGAAACTCAGTTTTCACACTCTATGCTTAGTGCCCTTTGAGTGCCTAGGACTGAAAAGAAGCTTGTTGAGCATCCCACACAAACGAATGCTCCACATGCGGGTTTCACATGCCACCAACTCCACATTCACAGGCAACTTCAGCGACACAGCAGTTTTCAGATAGCCCTCAATGTAAAGGCTCTAGACGCAAATATTGGTGTGAGAGCTAATTCAATCAAGGAAACACTGCATGTTGGTGAAGGGCATATTGAAGAAGAATCAGCCAAGTGGTTCTTGTGGGAGAACAACTCCGTTTGCTTCACCAGCTACACACCATCAGGCTTCCAAGCAGCTCTCAAGGAAACTCAGTTTTCACACTCTATGCTAAGTGCCCTTTGAGTGCCTAGGACTGAAAAGAAGCTTGGTGAGCATCCCACACAAACGAATGCTCCACATGCGGGTTTCACATGCCACCAACTCCACATTCACAGGCAACTTCAGCGCAACAGCTGTTTTCAGATAGCCCTCAATGCAAAGGCTCTAGACGCAAATATTGGTGTGAGAGCTAATTCAATCAAGGAAACACTGCATGTTGGTGAAGGGCATATTGAAGAAGAATCAGCCAAGTGGTTCTTGTGGGAGAACAACTCCGTTTGCTTCACTAACTTCACACACCATCAGGCTTCCAAGCAGCTCTCAAGGAAACTCAGTTTTCACACTCTATGCTTAGTGCCCTTTGAGTGCATTATCTAGGAATGAACCTGGAAGAGCATCCCACACAAACGAATGCTCCACATGCGGGTTTCACATGCCACCAACTCCACATTCACAGGCAACTTCAGCGCCACAGCCGTTTTCTGATAGCCCTCAATGCAAAGGCTCTAGACGCAAATATTGGTGTGAGAGCTAATTCAATCAAGGAAACACTGCATGTTGGTGAAGGGCATACTGAAGAAGGATCAGCCGAGTGGTTCTTGTGGGAGAACAACTCCGTTTGGCTCACTAACTTCACACACCATCAGACTTCCAAACAGCTCTCAAGGAAACTTATTTTTCACACTCTATGCTTAGTGCCCTTTGAGTACCTAGGACTGAAATGAAGCTTGGTGAGCATCCCACACAAATCAATGCTCCACATGAGGGTTTCACATGCCACCAACTCCACATTCACAGGCAACTTCAGCGCCACAGCCGTTTTCAGATAGCCCTCAATGTAAAGGCTCTAGACGCAAATATTTTTGTGAGAGCTAATTCAATCAAGGAAACACTGCATGTTGGTGAAGGGCATATTGAAGAAGGATCAGCCGAGTGGTTCTTGTGGGAGAACAACTCCATTTGGCTCACTGACTTCAGACACCATCAGGCTTCCAAGCAGCTCTCAAGGAAACTCAGTTTTCACACTCTATGCTTAGTGCCCTTTGAGTGCCTAGGACTGAAAAGAAGCTTGTTGAGCATCCCACACAAACGAATGCTCCACATGCGGGTTTCACATGCCACCAACTCCACATTCACAGGCAACTTCACCGACACAGCCGTTTTCAGATAGCCCTCAATGCAAAGGCTCTAGACGCAAATATTGGTCTGAGAGCTAATTCAATCAAGGAAACACTGCATGTTGGTGAAGGGCATATTGAAGAAGAATCAGCCAAGTGGTTCTTGTGGGAGAACAACTCCGTTTCCTTCACTAACTTCACACACCATCAGGCTTCCAAGCAGCTCTAAAGGAAACTCAGTTTTCACACTCTATGCTTAGTGCCTTTTGAGTGCATTATCTAGGAATGAACCTGGAAGAGCATCCCACACAAACGAATGTTCCACATGCGGGTTTCACATGCCACCAACTCCACATTCACAGGCAACTTCAGCGCCACAGCAGTTTTCTGATAGCCCTCAATGCAAAGGCTCTAGACGCAAATATTGGTGTGAGAGCGAATTCAATCAAGGAAACACTGCATGTTGGTGAAGGGCATATTGAAGAAGGATCAGCCGAGTGGTTCTTGTGGGAGAACAACTCCGTTTGGCTCACTGACTTCACACACCATCAGGCTTCCAAGCAGCTCTCAAGGAAACTCAGTTTTCACACTCTATGCTTAGTGCCCTTTGAGTGCCTAGGACTGAAAAGAAGCTTGTTGAGCATCCCACACAAACGAATGCTCCACATGCGGGTTTCACATGCCACCAACTCCACATTCACAGGCAACTTCAGCGACACAGCAGTTTTCAGATAGCCCTCAATGTAAAGGCTCTAGACGCAAATATTGGTGTGAGAGCTAATTCAATCAAGGAAACACTGCATGTTGGTGAAGGGCATATTGAAGAAGAATCAGCCAAGTGGTTCTTGTGGGAGAACAACTCCATTTGCTTCACTAACTTCACACACCATCAGGCTTCCAAGCAGCTCTCAAGGAAACTCAGTTTTCACACTCTATGCTAAGTGCCCTTTGAGTGCCTAGGACTGAAAAGAAGCTTGGTGAGCATCCCACACAAACGAATGCTCCACATGCGGGTTTCACATGCCACCAACTCCACATTCACAGGCAACTTCAGCGCCACAGCCGTTTTCAGATAGCCCTCAATGCAAAGGCTCTAGACGCAAATATTGGTCTGAGAGCTAATTCAATCAAGGAAACACTGCATGTTGGTGAAGGGCATATTGAAGAAGAATCAGCCAAGTGGTTCTTGTGGGAGAACAACTCCGTTTGCTTCACTAACTTCACACACCATCAGGCTTCCAAGCAGCTCTCAAGGAAACTCAGTTTTCACACTCTATGCTTAGTGCCCTTTGAGTGCATTATCTAGGAATGAACCTGGAAGAGCATCCCACACAAACGAATGCTCCACATGCGGGTTTCACATGCCACCAACTCCACATTCACAGGCAACTTCAGCGCCACAGCCGTTTTCAAGTAGCCCACAATGCAAAGGCTCTAGACGCAAATATTGGTGTGAGAGCTAATTCAATCAAGGAAACACTGCATGTTGGTGAAGGGCATATTGAAGAAGAATCAGCCAAGTGGTTCTTGTGGGAGAACAACTCCGTTTGCTTCACTAACTTCACACACCATCAGGCTTCCAAGCAGCTCTCAAGGAAACTCAGTTTTCACACTCTATGCTTAGTGCCCTTTGAGTGCATTATCTAGGAATGAACCTGGAAGAGCATCCCACACAAATGAATGCTCCACATGCGGGTTTCACATGCCACCAGCTCAACATTCACAGGCAACTTCAGCGCCACAGCCGTTTTCAAGTAGCCCACAATGCAAAGGCTCTAGACGCAAATATTGGTGTGAGAGCTAATTCAATCAAGGAAACACTGCATGTTGGTGAAGGGCATATTGAAGAAGGATCAGCCGAGTGGTTCTTGTGGGAGAACAACTCCATTTGGCTCACTAACTTCACACACCATCATGCTTCCAAGCAGCTCTCAAGGAAACTCAGTTTTCACACTCTATGCTTAGTGCCCTTTGAGTGCCTAGGACTGAAAAGAAGCTTGATGAGCATCCCACACAAACGAATGCTTCACATGCCGGTTTCATATGCCACAAACTCTACATTCACAGGCAACTTCAGCGCCACAGCCGTTTTCAGATAGCCCTCAATGCAAAGGCTCTAGACGCAAATATTGGTGTGAGAGCTAATTCAATCAAGGAAACACTGCATGTTGGTGAAGGGCATATTGAAGAAGAATCAGCCAAGTGGTTCTTGTGGGAGAGCAACTCCGTTTGCTTCACTAACTTCACACACCATCAGGCTTCCAAGCAGCTCTCAAGGAAACTCAGTTTTCACACTCTATGCTTAGTGCCCTTTGAGTGCATTATCTAGGAATGAACCTGGAAGAGCATCCCACACAAACGAATGCTCCACATGCGGGTTTCACATGCCACCAACTCCACATTCACAGGCAACTTCAGCGCCACAGCCGTTTTCAGATAGCCCTCAATGCAAAGGCTCTAGACGCAAATATTGGTCTGAGAGCTAATTCAATCAAGGAAACACTGCATGTTGGTGAAGGGCATATTGAAGAAGGATCAGCCGAGTGGTTCTTGTGGGAGAACAACTCCATTTGGCTCACTAACTTCACACACCATCAGGCTTCCAAGCAGCTCTCAAGGAAACTCAGTTTTCACACGCTATGCTTAGTGCCCTTTGAGTGCATTATCTAGGAATAAACCTGGTAGAGCATCCCACACAAACGAATGCTCCACATGCGGGTTTCACATGCCACCAACTCCAAATTCTCAGGCAACTTCAGTGCCACAGCCGTTTTCTGATAGCCCTCAATGCAAAGGCTCTAGACGCAAATATTGGTGTGAGAGCGAATTCAATCAAGGAAACACTGCATGTTGGTGAAGGGCATATTGAAGAAGGATCAGCCGAGTGGTTCTTGTGGGAGAACAACTCCATTTGGCTCACTGACTTCACACACCATCAGGCTTCCAAGCAGCTCTCAAGGAAACTCAGTTTTCACACTCTATGCTTAGTGCCCTTTGAGTGCCTAGGACTGAAAAGAAGCTTGTTGAGCATCCCACACAAACGAATGCTCCACATGCGGGTTTCACATGCCACCAACTCCACATTCACAGGCAACTTCAGCGCCACAGCCGTTTTCAGATAGCCCTCAATGTAAAGGCTCTAGACGCAAATATTGGTGTGAGAGCTAATTCAATCAAGGAAACACTGCATGTTGGTGAAGGGCATATTGAAGAAGAATCAGCCAAGTGGTTCTTGTGGGAGAACAACTCCGTTTGCTTCACTAACTTCACACACCATCAGGCTTCCAAGCAGCTCTCAAGGAAACTCAGTTTTCACACTCTATGCTAAGTGCCCTTTGAGTGCCTAGGACTGAAAAGAAGCTTGGTGAGCATCACACACAAACGAATGCGCCACATGCGGGTTTCACATGCCACCAACTCCACATTCACAGGCAACTTCAGCGCAACAGCCGTTTTCAGATAGCCCTCAATGCAAAGGCTCTAGACGCAAATATTGGTGTGAGAGCTAATTCAATCAAGGAAACACTGCATGTTGGTGAAGGGCATATTGAAGAAGAATCAGCCAAGTGGTTCTTGTGGGAGAACAACTCCGTTTGCTTCACTAACTTCACACACCATCAGGCTTCCAAGCAGCTCTCAAGGAAACTCAGTTTTCACACTCTATGCTTAGTGCCCTTTGAGTGCATTATCTAGGAATGAACCTGGAAGAGCATCCCACACAAACGAATGCTCCACATGCGGGTTTCACATGCCACCAACTCCTCATTCACAGGCAACTTCAGCGCCACAGCCGTTTTCAAGTAGCCCACAATGCAAAGGCTCTAGACGCAAATATTGGTGTGAGAGCTAATTCAATCAAGGAAACACTGCATGTTGGTGAAGGGCATATTGAAGAAGGATCAGCCGAGTGGTTCTTGTGGGAGAACAACTCCATTTGGCTCACTAACTTCACACACCATCAGGCTTCCAAGCAGCTCTCAAGGAAACTCAGTTTTCACACTCTATGCTTAGTGCCCTTTGAGTGCCTAGGACTGAAAAGAAGCTTGTTGAGCATCCCACACAAACGAATGCTCCACATGCGGGTTTCACATGCCACCAACTCCACATTCACAGGCAACTTCAGCGACACAGCCGTTTTCAGATAGCCCTCAATGTAAAGGCTCTAGACGCAAATATTGGTGTGAGAGCTAATTCAATCAAGGAAACACTGCATGTTGGTGAAGGGCATATTGAAGAAGAATCAGCCAAGTGGTTCTTGTGGGAGAACAACTCCGTTTGCTTCACTAACTTCACACACCATCAGGCTTCCAAGCAGCTCTCAAGGAAACTCAGTTTTCACACTCTATGCTAAGTGCCCTTTGAGTGCCTAGGACTGAAAAGAAGCTTGGTGAGCATCCCACACAAACGAATGCTCCACATGCGGGTTTCACATGCCACAAACTCCAAATTCTCAGGCAACTTCAGTGCCACAGCCGTTTTCTGATAGCCCTCAATGCAAAGGCTCTAGACGCAAATATTGGTGTGAGAGCGAATTCAATCAAGGAAACACTGCATGTTGGTGAAGGGCATACTGAAGAAGGATCAGCCGAGTGGTTCTTGTGGGAGAACAACTCCGTTTGGCTCACTAACTTCACACACCATCAGGCTTCCAAGCAGCTCTCAAGGAAACTCAGTTTTCACACTCTATGCTTAGTGCCCTTTGAGTGCATTATATAGGAATAAACCTGGAAGAGCATCCCACACAAACGAATGCTCCACATGCGGGTTTCACATGCCACAAACTCCAAATTCTCAGGCAACTTCAGCGCCACAGCCGTTTTCTGATAGCCCTCAATGCAAAGGCTCTAGACGCAAATATTGGTGTGAGAGCGAATTCAATCAAGGAAACACTGCATGTTGGTGAAGGGCATACTGAAGAAGGATCAGCCGAGTGGTTCTTGTGGGAGAACAACTCCGTTTGGCTCACTAACTTCACACACCATCAGGCTTCCAAACAGCTCTCAAGGAAACTTATTTTTCACACTCTATGCTTAGTGCCCTTTGAGTACCTAGGACTGAAATGAAGCTTGGTGAGCATCCCACACAAATCAATGCTCCACATGAGGGTTTCACATGCCACCAACTCCACATTCACAGGCAACTTCAGCGCCACAGCCGTTTTCAGATAGCCCTCAATGCAAAGGCTCTAGACGCAAATATTTTTGTGAGAGCTAATTCAATCAAGGAAACACTGCATGTTGGTGAAGGGCATATTGAAGAAGGATCAGCCGAGTGGTTCTTGTGGGAGAACAACTCCATTTGGCTCACTGACTTCAGACACCATCAGGCTTCCAAGCAGCTCTCAAGAAACTCAGTTTTCACACTCTATGCTTAGTGCCCTTTGAGTGCCTAGGACTGAAAAGAAGCTTGTTGAGCATCCCACACAAACGAATGCTCCACATGCGGGTTTCACATGCCACCAACTCCACATTCACAGGCAACTTCAGCGACACAGCCGTTTTCAGATAGCCCTCAATGCAAAGGCTCTAGACGCAAATATTGGTGTGAGAGCTAATTCAATCAAGGAAACACTGCATGTTGGTGAAGGGCATATTGAAGAAGAATCAGCCAAGTGGTTCTTGTGGGAGAACAACTCCGTTTCCTTCACTAACTTCACACACCATCAGGCTTCCAAGCAGCTCTAAAGGAAAGTCAGTTTTCACACTCTATGCTTAGTGCCTTTTGAGTGCATTATCTAGGAATGAACCTGGAAGAGCATCCCACACAAACGAATGCTCCACATGCGGGTTTCACATGCCACCAACTCCACATTCACAGGCAACTTATCAGCGCCACAGCCGTTTTCAAGTAGCCCACAATGCAAAGGCTCTAGACGCAAATATTGGTGTGAGAGCTAATTCAATCAAGGAAACACTGCATGTTGGTGAAGGGCATATTGAAGAAAAATCAGCCAAGTGGTTCTTGTGGGAGAACAACTCCATTTGGCTCACTAACTTCACACACCATCAGGCTTCCAAGCAGCTCTCAAGGAAACTCAGTTTTCACACTCTATGCTTAGTGCCCTTTGAGTGCATTATCTAGAAATGAACCTGGTAGAACATCCCACACAAACGAATGCTCCACATGCGGGGTTTCACATGCCACCAACTCCACATTCTCAGGCAACTTCAGCGCCACAGCCGTTTTCTGATAGCCCTCAATGCAAAGGCTCTAGACGCAAATATTGGTGTGAGAGCGAATTCAATCAAGGAAACACTGCATGTTGGTGAAGGGCATATTGAAGAAGGATCAGCCGAGTGGTTCTTGTGGGAGAACAACTCCGTTTGGCTCACTGACTTCACACACCATCAGGCTTCCAAGCAGCTCTCAAGGAAACTCAGTTTTCACACTCTATGCTTAGTGCCCTTTGAGTGCCTAGGACTGAAAAGAAGCTTGTTGAGCATCCCACACAAACGAATGCTCCACATGCGGGTTTCACATGCCACCAACTCCACATTCACAGGCAACTTCAGCGCAACAGCCGTTTTCAGATAGCCCTCAATGTAAAGGCTCTAGACGCAAATATTGGTGTGAGAGCTAATTCAATCAAGGAAACACTGCATGTTGGTGAAGGGCATATTGAAGAAGAATCAGCCAAGTGGTTCTTGTGGGAGAACAACTCCGTTTGCTTCACCAGCTACACACCATCAGGCTTCCAAGCAGCTCTCAAGGAAACTCAGTTTTCACACTCTATGCTAAGTGCCCTTTGAGTGCCTAGGACTGAAAAGAAGCTTGGTGAGCATCCCACACAAACGAATGCTCCACATGCGGGTTTCACATGCCACCAACTCCACATTCACAGGCAACTTCAGCGACACAGCCGTTTTCAGATAGCCCTCAATGCAAAGGCTCTAGACGCAAATATTGGTCTGAGAGCTAATTCAATCAAGGAAACACTGCATGTTGGTGAAGGGCATATTGAAGAAGAATCAGCCAAGTGGTTCTTGTGGGAGAACAACTCCGTTTGCTTCACTAACTTCACACACCATCAGGCTTCCAAGCAGCTCTCAAGGAAACTCAGTTTTCACACCCTATGCTTAGTGCCCTTTGAGTGCATTATCTAGGAATGAACCTGGAAGAGCATCCCACACAAACGAATGCTCCACATGCGGGTTTCACATGCCACCAACTCCACATTCACAGGCAACTTCAGCGCCACAGCCGTTTTCAAGTAGCCCACAATGCAAAGGCTCTAGACGCAAATATTGGTGTGAGAGCTAATTCAATCAAGGAAACACTGCATGTTGGTGAAGGGCATATTGAAGAAGAATCAGCCAAGTGGTTCTTGTGGGAGAACAACTCCGTTTGCTTCACTAACTTCACACACCATCAGGCTTCCAAGCAGCTCTCAAGGAAACTCAGTTTTCACACTCTATGCTTAGTGCCCTTTGAGTGCATTATCTAGGAATGAACCTGGAAGAGCATCCCACACAAATGAATGCTCCACATGCGGGTTTCACATGCCACCAGCTCCACATTCACAGGCAACTTCAGCGCCACAGCCGTTTTCAAGTAGCCCACAATGCAAAGGCTCTAGACGCAAATATTGCTGTGAGAGCGAATTCAATCAAGGAAACACTGCATTTTGGTGAAGGGCATATTGAAGAAAAATCAGCCAAGTGGTTCTTGTGGGAGAACAACTCCGTTTGGCTCACTAACGTCACACACCATCAGGCTTCCAAGCAGCTCTCACGGAAACTCAGTTTTCACACTCTATGCTTAGTGCCCTTTGTGTACCTAGGACTGAAATGAAGCTTGGTGAGCATCCCACACAAATCAATGCTCCACATGCGGGTTTCACATGCCACCAACTCCACATTCACAGGCAACATCAGCGCCACAGCCGTTTTCAGATAGCCCTCAATGCAAACGCTCTAGACGCAAATATTGGTGTGAGAGCTAATTCAATCAGGGAAACACTGCATGTTGGTGAAGGGCATATTGAAGAAGGATCAGCCGAGTGGTTCTTGTGGGAGAACAACTCCATTTGGCTCACTAACTTCACACACCATCAGGCTTCCAAGCAGCTCTCAAGGAAACTCAGTTTTCACACTCTATGCTTAGTGCCCTTTGAGTACCTAGGACTGAAATGAAGCTTGGTGAGCATCTCACACAAATGAATGCTCCACATGCGGGTTTCACATGCCACCAACTCCAAATTCACAGGCAACTTCAGCGCCACAGCCGTTTTCAGATAGCCCTCAATGCAAAGGCTCTAGACGCAAATATTGGTGTGAGAGCTAATTCAATCAAGGAAACACTGCATGTTGGTGAAGGGCATATGGAAGAAGAATCAGCCGAGTGGTTCTTGTGGGAGAACAACTCCGTTTGGCTCACTAACTTCACACACCATCAGGCTTCCAAGCAGCTCTCAAGGAAACTCAGTTTTCACACTCTATGCTTAGTGCCCTTTGAGTGCCTAGGACTGAAAAGAATCTTGGTGAGCATCCCACACAAACGAATGCTCCACATGCGGGTTTCACATGCCACCAACTCCACATTCACAGGCAACTTCAGCGCCACAGCCATTTTCAGATAGCCCTCAATGTAAAGGCTCTAGACCCAAATATTGGTGTGAGAGCTAATTCAATCAAGGAAACACTGCATGTTGGTGAAGGGAATATTGAAGAAGAATCAGCCAAGTGGTTCTTGTGGGAGAACAACTACGTTTGCTTCACTAACGTCACACACCATCAGGCTTCCAAGCAGCTCTC
This sequence comes from Ochotona princeps, assembly GCF_030435755.1. Lineage (NCBI taxonomy): Eukaryota > Metazoa > Chordata > Mammalia > Lagomorpha > Ochotonidae > Ochotona > Ochotona princeps. Next base: position 24,825 of record NW_026701738.1, read on the forward strand.
AAGGAAACTCAGTTTTCACACTCTATGCTTAGTGCCCTTTGAGTACCTAGGACTGAAATGAAGCTTGGTGAGCATCTCACACAAATGAATGCTCCACATGCGGGTTTCACATGCCACCAACTCCACATTCACAGGCAACTTCAGCGCCACAGCCGTTTTCAGATAGCCCTCAATGCAAAGGCTCTAGACGCAAATATTGGTGTGAGAGCTAATTCAATCAAGGAAACACTGCATGTTGGTGAAGGGCATATGGAAGAAGAATCAGCCTAGTGGTTCTTGTGGGAGAACAACTACGTTTACTTCACTAACGTCACACACCATCAGGCTTCCAAGCAGCTCTCAAGGAAACTCAGTTTTCACACTCTATGCTTAGTGCCCTTTGAGTGCATTATCTAGGAATGAACCTGGTAGAGCATCCCACACAAACGAATGCTCCACATGCGGGTTTCACATGCCACCAACTCCGCATTCACAGGCAACTTCAGGGCCACAGCCGTTTTCAAGTAGCCCACAATGCAAAGGCTCTAGACGCAAATATGGGTGCGAGAGCTAATTCAACGAAACACTGCATGTTGGTGAAGGGCATATTGAAGAAGGATCAGCCGAGTGGTTCTTGTGGGAGAACAACTCCGTTTGGTTCACTAACTTCACACACCATCAGGCTTCCAAGCAGCTCTCAAGGAAACTCAGTTTTCACACTCTATGCTTAGTGCCCTTTGAGTGCCGAGGACTGAAAAGAAGCTTGGTGAGCATCCCACACAAACGAATGCTCCACATGCGGGTTTCACATGCCACCAACTCCACATTCACAGGCAACTTCAGCGCCACAGCCGTTTTCAGATAGCCCTCAATGTAAAGGCTCTAGACGCAAATATTGGTGTGAGAGCTAATTCAATCAAGGAAAACACTGCATGTTGGTGAAGGGCATATTGAAGAAGAATCAGCCAAGTGGTTCTTGTGGGAGAACAACTACGTTTACTTCACTAACATCACATACCATCAGGCTTCCAAGCAGCTCTCAAGGAAACTCAGTTTTCACACTCTATGCTTAGTGCCCTTTGAGTGCATTATCTAGGAATGAACCTGGAAGAGCATTCCACACAAACGAATGCTCCACATGCGGGTTTCACATGCCACCAACTCCGCAATTAACAGGCAACTTCAGGGCCACAGCCGTTTTCAAGTAGCCCACAATGCAAAGGCTCTAGACGCAAATATTGGTGTGAGAGCTAATTCAATCAAGGAAACACTGCATGTTGGTGAAGGGCATATTGAAGAAGGATCAGCCGAGTGGTTCTTGTGGGAGAACAACTCCATTTGGCTCACTGACTTCACACACCATCAGGCTTCCAAGCAGCTCTCAAGGAAACTCAGTTTTCACACTCTAAGCTTAGTGCCCTTTGAGTGCCTAGGACTGAAAAGAAGCTTGTTGAGCATCCCACACAAACGAATGCTCCACATGCGGGTTTCACATGCCACCAACTCCCACATTCACAGGCAACTTCAGCGCCACAGCCGTTTTCAGATAGCCCTCAATGCAAAGGCTCTAGACGCAAATATTGGTCTGAGAGCTAATTCAATCAAGGAAACACTGCATGTTGGTGAAGGGCATATTGAAGAAGAATCAGCCAAGTGGTTCTTGTGGGAGAACAACTCCGTTTGCTTCACTAACT